>NC_079504.1:80599566-80791491 GCF_030052815.1 Hevea brasiliensis
AAATTATTTATGGAGAGAGTCTATATTAAATATTATTCATATGGAGTATAAAAAACCTTCCAAAGTAAATCACCCACCATAGATTTAACAATTACATGAAAGTTTAATTACATCAATTACCAATTCCACCAATCATCACAATTAGTTTAGAGGCTCAAGCATAAACAAAATGAATCAATCAAACAAACTCACATAAATGATTTCTCTAAATCATTTTATGCACCTCATAGACCATGGTTAACATCTAGCATAGCATGCCATGGCCACCCAATTAGTAATAAGGTTTACCTTAAATGAACCTATAATCATATGTTACCATGCACTGGAATCTCTCTGTTATAAAATCCCAACTCAAGCTAGAGTCAGGGTTTATGTCAAACTCCATTTGCTATGAATATTATGTTCTCTTTTAATTCCAGTTCTTAATTAAAAAGATTTTCTCATCAGAAACTCTTTTCTGATTAAATCTATCTGTCCTGGCTAGGAACTTGAAACATCAAGAACAATTAAATGAACATAGGATTTTATCTCCATTTACTTAGAGGAACAGATTCCATCTTGATCAACACCTACCTCCATATATAACTAGTAGGAGCCAACACATGCCCATATACCCATACACAGTACAAGTATGAAAGTAGTATCAAACTCAAACTACCTATATATAAGATAACTGTGCTATCTCAGGTCTAAAGATTATATGCACTGATATGATTTATGACAAAACATTGACAAGAGTAAACTCCATGTGCTTGTCATAAGTGTCACTGTTCGGCCTACTTATCATTTATAAGTGCCTATCATGTTTGTTATATGGCATGAGACTCACCATTCCATCTTATTTATATCTCATATAAATAACTTGGGAACAAACATGAATACAATCTTTCTGGATAAGTCATATTCTTATTATGAAGTATCCTCGATTGTGAACCTATTAATGATACTTTGTACTAGAAATACTGTCACTCATATTTTTAACATCTTAAGAATAGAATTTCTAACAAAATATCAATGGACCTTTTCTATTACACATAAATATCTTATGTAAACGGAAAAGTGGAAATGTCTTTTATTAATAAAAACAAGTACAAGATACATAATAAATGATATGCTCTAGGGCATACTACTAACATAGAATGCTCCAGATGTCATCAAGGGTACGTTCCTCCTCTATAATACTTCTGTGCATGCTTTAGTGGATCCTGGATCTACTCATTCATATATTTGTATCAAGCTGCCCATAGAAAAGGGAATACCAGTAGAGGAAAGTGACCAAGACATCCTGGTCACAAATCCGCTAGGCCACAGTGTGGTAGTAAACAAGGTATATAAGGGCTGTCCATTGAATATTCAAGGGAAAGAGTTCTCGGTAGACTTAATTGAACTACCTTTCCATGAGTTTGTTGTGATTTTGGAAATGGATTGGTTATCCCATCATCAGGCAATAGTAGATTGTAAATTGAAGAGAATCTCTCTGAAAACTACTGAGAATGAAGAAATAACAGTTGTGGGTGAAAGGACTGATTTCTTGTCCAATGTCATCTCAGCTAAAGTTACAAGGAGATGGTTGAGAAAAGGGTGTGAAGCCTATCTGGCACACGTGGTTGACACTAGGCAGGGTAAATTTGACTTATCTGACATACCCACAGTAAGGGACTTCTCTAAGGCATTTTCTGAGGAATTACCTAATTTGCCATCAGAAAGAAAAGTTGAATTTGCTATTGAGATTATGCCGGGTACAGCTCCAATTTCAATTACTCCATATAGGATGGCACCTGCTGAATTGAAACAATTAAAAATCCAGCTGCAAGAATTACTAGACAAGGGGTTCAAACACCCCAGTGTGTCACCGTGGGGAGCTTCGGTACTGTTTGTAAAGAAGAAAGATGGGACACTGAGGTTATGTGTTGACTACCGATAGTTAAACAAAGTAACAGTGAAGAACAAGCATCCGTTGCCCAGAATTGACGATCAGTTTGATCAGTAGAAGGGAGCTTGTGTGTTTTCTAAGATTAATCTCATATCAGGGTATCATCAGCTAAGGGTTAAGGATGCAGATGTGCCCAAGACTGCATTTAGAACCCGATATGGGCATTATGAATTCCTGGTGATGCCATTTGGGTTAACAAACGCTCCAGCAGCATTCATGGACCTTATGAACCATATCTGCCATCCATACTTAGATCGGTTTATAGTGGTCTTCATTGATGACATCCTAGTGTATTCCAAGGATAAAGCAGAACATGATGAGCATTTGAGAATTGTTCTGCAGACTCTAAAAGAGAAGAAACTGTATGCCAAATTGTCCAAGTGTGAGTTCTGGTTGAATGAGATTGCATTCCTTGGACATGTAGTATCAGCTAAAGGGATTAGAGTGGATCCCAAGAAGATTGAAGCAGTGATGGAATGGAAGCCTCCCAGAAATACAACTGAGATCGGAAGTTTCTTAGGGTTAGCTGGATATTATAGAAGATTTGTAAAAGGATTTTCCCTGATAACTACTCCAATGACTAAATTACTGCACAAGAATATGAAATTTGACTGGAATAACAAGTGTCAAGCCAGTTTTGAGAGGCTAAAGGCTATGTTGATAGAGGCACCAATGTTAACACAGCCAGTGTCGGGAAAAGACTTTGTAGTCTACAGTGATGCCTCACATAATGGGTTAGGGTGTGTACTCATGCAATAAGGGAAAGTGGTCGCATATGCTTCCAGGAAGTTAAGGCCACATGAAAAGAATTACCCTACTCATAATTTGGAGTTAGCAGCAATTATCTTTGCATTGAAGATATGGAGGCATTACTTGTATGGAGAAAAATGCTACATATACACAGACCATAAGTGTTTGAAGTATCTGCCAACCCAGAAGGAACTTAATTTGAGACAAATGCGATGGGTTAAATTCCTGAAAGATTATGATTGTGTGATTGACTACCACCTTGGGAAGGCAAACATAGTCACTGATGCCTTAAGCAGAAAATCTATTGTAGCATTAAAATCTCTGAATGCCCAACTGTGCTTAACTCATGATAGAGTTATTTTGGCTGAGTTGCAAGTGAAGCCGAATCTGTTACAACAGATACAGAATGGGCAGAAGACAGATGAGAAATTAATGGCTGTTATGGGCAAAATCCCTAAGGGGAAGGAAACTAAATATGAAGTGAAGGAAAATGGGTGCCTTTACTATCAAGAAAGAGTGTGTGTACCAGATGATAAAGAGTTAAAAACTAGTATTCTGAGAGAAGCACATAATAGTGTGTATGCTATGCACTCAGGAAGCACAAAAATGTACCATGACCTGAAACTTCGATGCTGGTGGCTAGGTATGAAGAAGGACATAGCTGACTATGTAACTAGATGCTTAACATGTCAGCAAGTCAAAGTAGAACATCAAGTTCCATCAGGTTTGTTATAGCCTATAAACATACCTGAATGGAAATGGGATCAAGTCACTATGGACTTTGTCAGTGGTCTACCTCTCACTCAAAAGAAGCACGATACAATATGGGTGATTGTGGATAGGTTGACCAAATCAGTACAATTTCTGCCAGTCAGAACTGACTACTCACTGGAAAAGCTAGCAGAATTATACATCAGTGAGATAGTTAGACTACATGGAATTCCGCTTTTCACTATATCTGATAGAGACCCGAGGTTTACATCTAGCTTTTGGAAGAAATTACAAGAATCCTTGGGCACACAACTCCATTTTAGTATGGCTTTTCATCATCAGACGGATAGACAGTTAGAAAGAATAATCCAGGTAAATTTTGAAACTCATTGAGTTATTGCAAATAATAAATTGAACTGATAATGATAATAATAACTGAACATATGTGATAGGTCCTCGAGGATATGTTGTGGAGTTATGTTATTGAGTTTGAGGGAAGCTGGGACAAATACCTTCCACTGGTAGAATTTGCATACAATAATAGCTATCAAGCTAGCATACAAATGGCACCCTATGAAGCACTGTATTGGAGAAAATGCAGAACACCTGTATGTTTGACTGAATTGGGTGAAGATAAGCTAGTGGGGCTAGACTTGGTAAAACAGACAGAGGAAAAGGTGAAACTGATAAAGGCTAATTTGAAAGTTGCCTCAGACCGACAAAAATCTTATGCTGACTTGAAAAGAAAGGACATTGAGTATGAAGTTGGCGAGAAGGTATTTCTCAAAGTATCACCATGGAAGAAAGTGTTGAGATTTGGGAAAAAGGGAAAATTAAGCCCTAGGTTTATTGGCCCATATGAAATTATTGAACGTGTGGGACCAGTAGCCTACAAATTAGCCTTACCACCTGAGCTGGACAAGATACATAATGTGTTCCATGTCTCAATGCTTAGAAGATATAAATCAAATCCTTCACATGTCATCTCAGCAGAAGAAATTATTGTACAACTTGACCTGACATATGAAGAAGAACCAATTAAAATCTTGGCACGAGAGGTAAAAGAGCTCAGAAATAAGACAATTCCACTAGTGAAAATCCTATGGAGGCACCACAACACGGAAGAGGCAACATGGGAGAGCGAGGAAACAATGAGGCAACAGTTCCCTCAGCTCTTCACATCAGGTAAATTTCAAGGACGAAATTTTTATTTAGAGGGGAAGAGTTATAACATCCCCACTGTATGTGTTCTATATGTTCTGTTGCTCTGGTGACGTAATGTCAGTCCGGGCAAGTCAGGATGTCTGGAACTACACTTCAGTGAAAGTGAACAGACATAAATTGATGAAATAAATAAAAATAAAATAAAATAAAAAGTTAAAAAAAATGAAAGAGAGAAAATGAAGCTAGGTTAAATGAGCCGGCACCATAGCGATGGGTAACCACACCAGGAAGTTACGGCGAAGGCAATTGCCAACCCCAAGACTACGGGAACCCTCGGAATTAAATTTTGAGACATAATTAAAGGTTTAATGAAATATAATTGACACTAGAAATATCAAAGAAAAATTAATAAATTAGTACAAAGAAAAATGAAAAATCAAGAAACAGACAAAAATTGGTGTTATTAAAAAATTAGGAATACAACCCAAAGAGGGGCATTTTGGCCATTTGACACCTAGATTTGCCTTTTGACCTCAATGTCCAGTAACAATAAATGGTATTGCACCTTGAAAATGTCATGAAAAATTAAATTGTGATACATTATGTAAATAGTGAAAGAAATGAGATAAATGTGCAAATAAGGAAACTTTGAATAATTAAACAATAAAGGATATCTTAGTGCTCCACTAACATTAAAATATGGGACATATAAAGACTAAATTGGGCAGAATTAGTAATCTTCAACCTCAAGAACACAACCAGCCAAAATGAAGCTCCCAACCATTTCCACCATTGCCGCCCATGCATGAAGCTTTCTCTCTCCATTATCAAGCCATCTTTCACACATAATTCCTTCATTAAAGCTTGCCTACTCACCTTGGGAAAGATATTGGGAATAAGAAAAAGAAGATTTGGTAAAGTTTAAGGGAAGCTCTCAAGAGGTAAGTGTCCAAATCCTCTCCTTTGCTTTAGTAAACTTTATGTTTAGGTTGAGGTGAGTAAATTGGTGAAGAGAATGGAAGAAAATATTAAGTTATGAATTTATTCATTTTAGGAAGCCATGAAAGCTTGATGTGTTTGAGTTTCTCTTACCTCTAATGGATGGGAATTAAGGTTGATTAACTCAAATGGAAGTTGTAGTAAGTTAATATCCAAGTATGTGTATGTTAGTGCTTAAATTAATGGTTTAAAAATGGGACTTTGATGCTTTAGTAAACTGCCATGTTTGGTAGCCTTAAATCTCATGAATTTGTGTGTGAGTTTATGAAATTTATTGATGAAATATGATGGTATTGAATTGTGGGCAGCATGTGTAGTTGCCATGGAAGTGTATGTGTAATATAGGTGTTGAGGTATATTGAATTTCAGTGGAAGTAAATGTTGAACTTTAATGGTGTATTGTGAGCATTGAGCACTTGAGTGTGCTACCCAAAATGCTTTGTTGGAATTGTGTTCGATATTTATCGAAGTGCCATGATTGAATATTGAAGTGTTGGGAGGAAGAGGATTATCAAATTGAAAGTGCAATTTTCATGTGCAGGTTTAGTGTGTTGGCAGTACCTAAATTAGGTTATAAGTGAAAAATTGTAAACCCAATTGGTATGAGACCAATGGGAGGTGAAACTAGACACAAAATAGGCCAACTTTCGTGTAGAAATATTTTCAAGATTCTACCTAGAAACTGACCTTAAAAATGACCAAATCCGGAATTGGTAAGTGCAAGTCTAGATTTTTGACCATATGAATAGTAG
The DNA here is from genome assembly GCF_030052815.1 of Hevea brasiliensis. NCBI lineage: Eukaryota > Viridiplantae > Streptophyta > Magnoliopsida > Malpighiales > Euphorbiaceae > Hevea > Hevea brasiliensis. Next base: position 80,605,876 of record NC_079504.1, read on the forward strand.
TCATTAAGATGACTATAACTCACTCAAAACAGGTCTAAATTCCCTAAAGTTTTTACCATGGATAGCTTAGACATAGAGCTACAATTCTTATGAAGACACCAAAGCTCAGAAATGGCCATAACCAAGGCAAATTGCTTGCACAAGTTTAGGTACCAAAACTGCCAGAACTAAATGTGACCTAAAATTGACCAAATTTTGCACTAAAGGTGCAATCTGTCCAACTTTAGTAAATTGACCATATCTTGGTCTATACAACTCAGAATGACCTGAAATTTGTGTCAAAAGTTTAATAAGACATAGAGCTACAATTTTGCTTCTTTGACCAGAAGCTAAAAACCAAGACAAATATAGGACATTGAGCTAGACTAATCTAGCACACTAAAACTGAAAATTTGACATTTACATACAATGATGCTTGAAGTAATTTGGCAATGAATGCCAACTTGTAAAAATGGTAAATTGCACTATATTGGCAGCATATTGAATTACAAATTGTGACATGTTGATGCTAGAATCAACTTATCCATAGTACCTAAAAAGTTCAACATTTACATTGACTTGTGAATTACATGAAAACTAGTAAACTCAAAAAAATGAAGAATTAAACAATTAATTTGTAATGTGCCCTAGTTTGCCTAGTTGACTAGTTTGGATAGGTTGGCATGCCAATAGGATTCTGAAAACTGTTCTGTAAATGGCTTTACGCCATACTGTGTTTTTATGGCATATTATGCCGCACTGTGACTTTAACAGCCTACGACTATACGTATTGTGTTATTATACATGGCTTATCGCCGGATTGATTATATGGCTTTTTAGTCACACTGTTTGCACACTGGGAAACACTTTGTGACCGATGGTGTGATGGCTCGAGATACTAAGTACCTAGTGTCAGTATATCCGTTTATCTAGTTTGGTAAGTGTATAGGCTACACGGGCAGTTAATTTAAGCACTATTAAATTCAAATAGCTAAATCCAGTCTTCTTACATACAACACCACCAAAATTTGTAAAAATTGAAATGTTAGCAAATAAAAATATAAACAGCAACTGCAAAGAATGTCGATGTCATAAATTCATAAACAATTCATTTATTTTATTTTAGTATATATTTCTTTATATTTGGCACCACTAGGCAGAATTGCTTAGCGCATTGCTTTTGCTACGCGTAGGTATTGGAGACACAGCTAGGGAGCCTAGTAAATATACGACTGGGTGAGACATCAAATCTGCACAGGAGTCCAGAGTCATCTTCACTACACTGCATACATGGTAGGACTTAGGATCTTGTGTAATGATTATCAGTTGTATTTTGACATTTTGTTATGTAATTTTGTATATTCTAAAACTTTAAGGTTTGTAATAATTTGAATATTAAACTCCTATGGAAAGTGTTTGGATGAATGTAAATTATGATGGATTGTATTTTGAAACTATGAAATTTTGAAACTGAAAAAGAATTTGGAAGGTTGAGATTATCATATTGAATTATTTTTAATAGGTTTAGAAGGACAGTGTGTTTGAAATACAGATGGCACCTTGCCGGATTTTTATTACCATTTTTGAAACACTTATTTTATTAAAGTAAGAAAATAGAACCAGTATGTTATGAATATCACATAATGACTTATTAAATCAAATTGAGTTCAGAAAATGAGATAATCACAGACTAGGTGCTCCGGCACGCCGTGTAGCACGCCTTGCTCGGCTACACTATAGACGGGTGAGGGGTGTTACAGGATAGATATTCTAACGTCGAAAAGTGGCAAGTATTATAAGATTGCTTAGCAGGCTAACACCCCTTGGTAAACTACTAGCCACTAGAGATGCATCCAAAAGAGCATTGTAATGCTATTAGAATGAAAAGTGGAAGGCTAGTGGAGAATCAACCAAGCAATGGTAATAGTGTGTAAAAAATAGGAGGAGGGGGCAAAGTTGAAAAGGCTCTACCAACAGAAAAGGAGAAAATCCATGAAGATAAAGGTGTTAAGGAGAAGGAGGCCCCAAACCATATGTCCCACCCTTGCCTTTTCCACAAAAAGCATTAAAGGTGAAGCTTTATGCTCAATTTGGGAAGTTTTTAAAAGTGCTCAAAAAGCTTTATATCAATATCCCATTCATGGAAGCAATCTCCCAAATGCCATCCTATGCAAAGTTCTTAAAGGAGATTCTATCCAATAAAAGGAAGCTTGAGGAGTATAAGACAGTAACATTGATTGAGGAGAGCAGTGTAATTATTCAAAAGAAACTTTCTCCAAAGGTTAAAGATCCAGGTAGTTCTCCATTCTTTGTTATATTGGTGCATTGAATATTGATAGGTTTCTTTGTGATCTTGACGCTAACATGAGATCAATATGTGAGAAATTGAAATTGGAAGAGCTCAAACCAACCACCATATCTCTATAGATGGTGGATAGATTAATAAAATACCCTATTGGGATTGTAAAGAATATTCCGCTTAAGGTTGGTAAGTTCTTTATCCCAGTTGATTTTATGGTACTTAATATGGAGGCGGATGTGAGAATCCTAATAATATTGGGAAGACCATTCTTAGCTACTACTGGAGCTAATATTGATGTGAAGAATAGGAGGTTAACTCTGAAGGTTGGAGAGGAGGAAATAAAATTCAATCTATTTAACACACTTAAATAACCATCTACAGTAAATTCTTATTTTAGAGCGGATGTGATAAAAAAACAACTAAGAAATTGTGACTTATGCAAAACATGATGAACTAGTGCCATAATCAGCTTTATCAGCTCCCTCTCTGTAACACCCTCCCTATAGCAACTCCGTACATTTTACTATTCTGGTGACCAGTGTAGATCCGGATAGTTAGAACATGCGGAAAAATATTTAAGCTAAAGTGAGGAACCATAATTAACTCAAATATTAATAAGAAAAATTTAGGAAAAATTTTAGAAATAAAATACAACCAAGTTAAATGAGCCGGTACCCTAGCGATAGGTAACCCAATGGGAAGTTGCGGTCCACACAACTAGAAGCCCTAAACCCGGGAGAAAATTCATAAAATAATTTTTGGGACTCCAGAGAAGAGTCATTGAGGTTTCTATGGCATTAGAATGCCAAGAAAAGGCTTAGAAAAATTTTTCAATTGGTACAGATGATTTTGGCTCAATAAGCCAAACGGAGGGCATTTTGGTCATTTCGTGTAACACCCTCACTATAGCAATTCTGCACATTCTATTGTTTCGGTGACCGGTGTCAGTCTGGATAGCTAGAACGTCTAGAAAAATATTTAGATTAGACTGAGGAGTCATAATTAATTCAAATGTTAATAAGAAAAATTTAGGAAAAATTTTTGAAATAAAATACAACCAAGTTAAATGAGCCGGTGCCCTAGCGATGGGTGACTCAGTGGAAAGTTGCGGTTTTCGCAATTAGGAGCCCTGAACCCGGGAGAAAATTCATAAAATAATTTTTGAGACTCCAGAGAAGAGTCATTGAGGGTTCTATGGCATTAGAATGCCAAGAAAGGGCTTAGAAAAATTTTTCAATCGGTATAAACAATTTTAGTCTGTTAAGCCAAACGGAGGGCATTTTGGTCATTTCGTCTTCAGAGATGATATTTAGCCGACTTTTCCAGTTTAGTAAATAATTATTATGACATAAAATATGAATAAATATTGCTAAAAATTAAATTAAAAATGAGTAGAAAAGAAAACAAAAGAAAATGAATTAAAATTATAATTTTGACCTCATGCTTATGTCACTAAGCACTCACACCCAATCACTAATTGACAAAATAAATAAAAAGGATAAAAATGAAGCAAAAATGAGATAAAAACAAAGAAATCTGCTTCATCTTCCCCAATCAGCCGAATCAAGAGAGAAAGAGAGAGAAAAGGAAAAGAAAGAAAGAAAGGAAGAAGGAGAAGGAGATGAACAGTAGCAGAAACAAGGGTTCAGCAGGGGTAGCATGTTTCTCTTCCGTCCAGGTGAGTTTGGCTCAACATCTACTGTTGATTTTTGGATATATTTGAGATATGTATGTGTGGAAGTTATGGTTAAAATTTGGTGATTGTTCAACGGTTGGATTTGGAGAAATATATTGTTGAACACAGGCTATCTGCAGGTTAAATTCTGAATTTTAGCTACTGAAATTTGAGAAAAATAAATAGTTAGGATGCTTATAAAATTATGAAATTTGGTACAAATGATATTTTGTATTTTGAGGCTGTTGTGGTAAAATTTGGTGAATTTTAGAGTTGTGGTTTATGAGATATAAATTGTTTTGCATGAGTTGTTTGAGTATGACTGATTTCTACAAAAATTCAGATCTTGAAGGGTTGAATGAATATTTTGATATCTCATGATATAGGAATGATTTGATGCTAAAATTTTTACTGATATTGTATAGGAATGTCTTGAATATATGGTTAAAATTTGGGATTTATCTTACGGTTAGATCATTATATATAAATTTGAATGCACAAGCTGCTAGATTGGGTATTAATGGTTTGTGGATTTGAGATTTATGATAGGAGTTTAGTCCAATTTAAGGGGAAATGCTGTTGAATTTTTATTGGATATTTAATATGGGAAAGTGAAGTTATAATTGATTATGATTATTATGGTTCTAGGAGAAATCTTGAAGAATAACAAGCTCAAGTTTGGTTTCAAAAAGGTTAGTGCTAACTCATCCTTAAAACTTTGTATATATATCATGTGGAGTATGAAATGAGGGTGAAATTAAGAGAATTGAAATAAGTTTTGCATGAATAAATTCCACCAATTTTGATAGCCTTAGGATATATTAGGGTTTCATTCATTAGATTGAGTTATAGTTGTACATGGCTACCATTGAACATAAATTAGATGCTTTGATTCATTGATTGCATGTATATGGAGAATTGAAATGGTAAAGTTAGGGTTCAGGCCCAAATTTGAGATTTTGTTTATGTATTGATGAAAAAAAGTTGTAATGGTCAATTAGTGACCATTTGGTCATATTTGAGTAGGAAATTGAGTGAATGGTGCCAAGGGAATGGAGGTTAGGCATTCTGTCCAATGTGCCATGTAGGTCTCGATGTGAGTCCAACATGTTTGAGTAGCTATAAATGGAGTTGTATATGTTCAATTGGTGCAAGGCCAATTGAACATGAAACTAGACACATAATGGCATAACTTTGGTGAAGAAACCTTGCCCAGAAAACCAAACCAAGTTGACCTAAAAATTTCCCTAATCCGGGTGACTTGCATTCTGCCTAGGCAAAATGACTAAATGAACAGTATTTATTCATTTGGTCATAACTCAGTGTAGAAAGGTCCAATTGATCTGACATTTTACCAGTAGATAGCTGAGACATAGACCTACAACTTTCATGAAGAAACTAAACCCAAATTTTGATCATAACATGTTCAAAAACTAACTTGTAATCAGTGTACAAAACACTGTAGATTTGGTTCTGCCCATTAAATCTGGAAAATTTGCAATCCGGCCAGTTATGGTTTTTAGGCCATAACTTGAGCTACAAAACTCCAAATGGAGTGATACAAAAAAAGAAATGTAACTAGACACAATAAGAAACAACTTTCATGGAGACAATTTTATCAAATTCCTACTATACAAATGACCAATGGAACAACAAACATAGTGCTTGAAATCTGAAAATTGTAAAGTAACCAATACTAAGCTTTGAAAATGGTATTGGCAACCAATACCAACAACTTTAGAATGCAAAATGTGGTATCTTGGTGAACTTAGGTTCAAAAAATTTATTATGTATTAAAAAGTCAATAATTTAAGTGAATAGTAATATGAATAGTAATACAAAGACACAAAGTGTAAGAACTAAATTGGTAGAGGAAATTAAGGCATGAAACTTGGAATCCATGAAATATTCATGGATTACTTGGAATAGTTAATTGAGATTTATACTCCCACACCAATGGAGTTCATAATATATTAGCAATACAACTTGAAGTATGAAATGTAATTTACATGAATAGATTGTTGAATGAATAAATGTGATAAAAGTGTCATTTGGGATTTAGGTTCCCATCAAGAGAGAAAGAAAAGATGTTTTGAATGTGAATGGTACATAAGATTAAATGAATGTGAATTGTAATTAGTATGAATATTATGATGAATGCATAAATTACCTAGAAATGTGAATTTGGAAATTATGTTTCCATTATAAACAAAATTATAATGCTATAAAAATATAAACGAAAAATATAATGAAATGATGAAACATATAAACTCTTAATCGTACTAATGTGCCCATGTATTACCTAGACATGTGTGTCCAATTGGATAGATTGGCATGCCAATAAGGTATTGTTTTAGCAGTACTACGAAAGGCTTTATGCCTGTATTCATGGCTTTATGCCCGTATTCATGGCTTTATGCCCGCACTCATGGCTATATGCCCGTACTCATGGCTTTTATGTCCGATTATGTTTTATCATGGCTTTTTAGCCATTCTGACTGCATACGTGATTGATGTTCCGCGTCCCATGGTATGATGGCCCGAGGCACCCTGGTGTCCAGTGCCAATGACCCGTTATCTAGTTTAGTCAGCTTGTCATAGGTTACTTGGGCAGTCTAATTTATTAAAATAAGTTACGAATATTAGCAATTAAAAATGCTAGAAAGCAAATAAATGAGTAAGAAGTTTTGAAATAAATTAGTTTAGCTCAAAAAATTTATTTCTTAGAATGGTCTGAAGTAAATGAAATTAGTATTAAAAATTTTAAATATTACGAAATGATTGTAAACAACTTAGAAAGTATCAAGAAAGTGATAAAATGACTAGTAGAAGAATTATAATTTAAATAACATTACAAATGTGACTTTCATAATAATATAAGTATAAATTGTAGATTCATTTGTACATTATATAAATGATTATTGTAAACTTATGACAAAAGAGATTCTAAAGAGCAACATAAATGACGAAAAATATATTGTATGACAAATTTCATATGAACCCAATAAAATTCTTGAGTATAGAAAATATGCTCCATTTATTTTTACTTATTATATTATTTCCTTGTTATATTATTGCACCACTAAGCAGCAATGCTTAGCGCGATGGATTTATTTCCTCACGCAGGTACTGAAGTTAAAGCCCAGTGAATACCAAATAGAGATTTTGGAGTTTTGATCTGCAGAGTATTCAAAGTTGTCACCTCCTCAACAATGCATGTAGATAGGGCCCATATATATCATATTATGTATTTTGTACATTATAATTAGTTATTATTTGTAATGTAAACTATGAATTGTATGTTGAAATATAGATTATGTGTAACACCCTCACTGTAGCAATTCCATACATTCTACTGTTCCAGTGACCAGTATCGGTCCGGATAGCTAGAATGACTGAAAAAATATTTAGACTAGAGTGAGGAGTCATAAATAGACCAAATAATAGTAAGAAAAATGTAGGAAAAATTTTTGAAATAAAATACAACTAAGTTAAATGAGCCGGTGCCCTAGCGATGGGTAACCCAGTGGGAAGTTGCGGTCCTCGCAACTAGGAGCCCTAGATCCTGGAGAAAATTCATAAAATAATTTTTAGGACTCCAGAGAAGAGTCATTGAGGGTTCTATGGCATTAGAATGCCAAGAAAAGGTTTAGAAAATTTTTTCAATCGGTACAGATAATTTTAGTCTGTTAAGCCAAACAGAGGGTATTTTAGTCATTTCGTCTTCAAAGATGATTTTTGGCCAACTTGCCCTGTTAAGTAAATAATTATTATGACATAAAATGTGAATAAATATTGCTAAAAATTAAATTGAAAATGAGTAGAGAAGAAAAGAAAAGAAAATGAAAGAAAATATCAATTATGACATCACATGATGTCACTAAAGCACCCCCACCCAATCACATTTTGACACCTCATTATAAACCCAATTAAAGGAGTTAAATGGGCTGAAAAATCAAAAGGAATTATGCTCACTTCTCCCTCATTCTAGCTGTAACACACCCTCTTCCTCCCTTCCACCATTAACAAACTTCACCTAAGCTTCATCTCACCTACCAAATCACCTCAAAAGCCCATCTTCCCTTCACAAAAACTTGTCATCACCACTAGAACAAGCTTAAGGCAGCAATTAGAAGAAGAAAAATTGAGGTTTACCAAGCTTAGAAGTGAATCTCCAAAAAAGTTAGTGCACTAAACCTTATTCCTTTCTTTCTTAACTAGTTGAAGCATGCTAAATTAAGTATAAATTTTATGAAATTAAAAGAAAATTTGGAGTATGTGGGGACTAAAATTTTCAGCAGCCTTGGTGACCATAAGGTCTTGATTATTTTGATTGACTTTACTTTGTTTAGTGATGATGATTAAGGATACTAAGTGTATTAGAAGTTGAATGAAGTGTGTTGCATAAATTGAGACCTTGTGTTAGGATTTTGGCTATATATTTGAGGATTTTGTAAAATTGTTTGAAATTGATCAAATTAAGATTGATTGATGAGATTTAGAAGTGATATGAATGCCATGTGTAGTTTGGGGAGTTGGAAGAATGAATATTGGGAGTGTATGCTTCTTGCAGGAAATTGGGACCTATGAGTCTAGTGTACTATTTGAGTTATAATTAAAGTTGTGTGACTCCAATTGGCATGAGACTAATTGGAGGTGAAACTAGACTCAAAATAACCCATTTTTTATGAAGAAAGCATGCCTAAATTTTGTCCAAATCTTGACCAATTTACTATCCCGATTCGGAAATCCAAACACTGAACCCAGAAAATTGACCAAATCAATAGTACATGTTCATTTGGCCATAACTTCCTCTAGACAGGTCTAAATGACCTGATTTTTGTGTCATTGGAAAGATTAGACATAGGACTACAGCTTTCATTAGAAAACCAAGCCCAGAAATGCCTCTAACCAAATGAAATTGCTGGCCCAAGTGAGGTCACCAAACTGACCAGAACTATTCTGCCCAGAATTTCCTGGACTAAAGCTCACCCGACCAATTTTGGCAAAATGGTCATAACTTGGCCTATAAAAATCTAAAAGCAATGAAACTAATGGAAAAAGTTTTATAAGACATAGGTCTACAATATTGGTCTCTTAGCCAAAACCTAGAACCCAAAGAAATTAGGTCAAACGCTTAAAAGAACTTAGTACATCCAAACCTGGAAATTCATCCAATTTCATCTAACCCCAGATTACTATTTATAGCATATCTTTCACTAGAAAACTCCATTTAGGATGAGCCATACCTTTTCAAAAACCTAAGACACAGGGATCTAACATTGTTTCAGAAACCTTCCTCAAATTATGAATGTAAGAACCCTAAAAATCCACTTGCAGTCACTGACCTGAATTGGAACCCAGAATACACAGGGTACTGGAGTCTAGGCAAATTAAATTGGTATAATTAATTCTACATAACTTAGAAAATTGTAATTAAAATTTTTGAGTGACTATAAGACATAAGGAAACAAATTATGTGAAGAACGCTAAGCCTAAAAGTAACTACAACATGTCCAATTAAATTGGAAAAAAGGTAATGCCAAAATCTGCCTAATTAAAGAGACAGAATTAAGAAATGAACCAGTTATGATTATTTGGCCATAACTTGGGTTGTGTAGGATAATTAGTGAAAGGCCAATTGGACATGAAACTAGACACATAATGGCACAACTTTGGTGTAGAAACCCTGCCCAGAAAACCAAACCAAGTTGACCTAAAAATTGCCCTAATTCGGGTGACTTGCATTCTGCTTGGGCAAAATGACCAAATGAACAATATTTATTCATTTGGTCATACCTCAGTGTAGAAAGGTCCATCGACCTGAAACTTTACCAGTAGATAGCTGAGACATAAACCTACAACTTTCATGTGGAAAACAAACCCAAATTTTGATCATAACATGTTCAGAAACTGACCTGCACTCAGTGTACAAAATACTGTAGATTTGGTTCTGTCCAAAAAATCTAGAAAATTTACAATCCGGCCAGTTATGGTGTTTAGGCCATAACTTGAGCTACAAAACTCCAAATGGAGTGATTCAAAAAAAGAAATGTAACTAGACACAATAAGGAACAACTTTCATGAAGACAATTTTATCAAATTTCTATTGTATAAATGACCAATGGAACAGTAAACTTAGTGCTTGAAATCTGAAAATTGTAAAGTAACCAACACTAAGCTTTGAAATGGTATTGGCAACCAATACCAACAACTTTAGAATGCCAAATGTGGTATATTGGCGAACTTAGATTCAATAAATTTATTATCTATTAAAAAGTCAACAATTTGAGTGAATAGTAATGTGAATAATTGAAGGAACGAAAGCGTGAAAAACACAAGTTTATACCATTGAATTCAAAAATTTTCACCTAGGGTCACATGCATCATGCAAGATTTATTTTTATCTATTTGATTTCAATGATAAACAATATATTAAAACTCTTTTAATATGTTTTTGGATCTGTATTTGCCATTTAAGATTTTAAAATTAATCAGATTAATTTTAGAACCCTAGATTAAATCAAGAACGATTACACTAACCTCTTGATGCACTGCAACGTGTCTGCGCCTTTGAGATTCGTCTTCAGGACATCAGATGTTATCCCTCTAGCTTGTCCACACCAAGAACACCTATGGCAGCCTTTGAACAGCTTCCAAAGCTTTTTCTATTAATTAGAAATTCAAGTTTTGACTTTTAAGAGATTAGAGATGTAAACAGGACACTAGAAACAATTTCTAGTGTTCTTAATTCAAGAGATTGATGGCTAATCTCTTTGAATTGATGAGAGATGAAGAAGAATAGATGAAAAGCCTCAAAGTGGCGTGAAAAAGGAGAGGAGTGGCTGCTGGTTGTTTTTCTTTTTCAAAACAACACTTATATAGCTAGGTTAACACATTAAACCTTGCCACATGTCACCATTTGGTTAGCTCTAGGTTTAAGTGACCCAATCACATTGTGCTAAGTGTCAAACCTATACTTAATCTTGATTTTAATCATCTTACATGACTAAAAAAAAAAACATTTGACAAGTTTATGTGTAATCCCATGTGTCACCATCTCATGGTGCCACGTGTCACACTGTGAAATGACCAAAATGCCCCTGTGTCTTAATTTTGAGTTCTTAACCCAAAATAATTATTTTTCTTCTTCTAATTAATTTATATCAAATATAAATTAATTAATTAATATCTATTAATTAATTTCTCATTAATTAAAATCATATTTAAACACTTTAAATATAAATTTAATTTATACTATACATCTAATAATCTAGATTTGGTTTCAAGTCATGCTAGGGACTTTACAATTTAATTGCAAACTAAACCTTTTTAATTAATCAATTAAACTCTTTAATTAATTAATTAAATTATATTTAAATAGGGGATAACTTGTATATGTGTGTGACTTACTAGGCTCATCACTAATTGGCAATGAGACATGATATCAACTCTTAATATCATCAGAACTCTTTCTTACCATAAATAATTTCTCTAAATCATTTTATGAATCTCATAGACCATGGTTAACACCTAGCATAGCATGCCATGGCCACCCAATTAGTAATAAGGTTTAACTTAAATGAACCTATAATGATATGTTACCATGCACTAGAATCTCTCTGTTACAAAATCCCAACTAAAGCTGGAGTCATTGTTTATTTCAAACTCCATTTGCTATGAATATTATGTTCTCTTTTAATTCCAGTTCTTGGTTAGAAAGATTTTCTCATCAGAAACTCTTTTCTGAATAAATATATATGTCCTGGCCAGGAACTTGAAATATCAAGAACAATTAAATGAACATAGGATTTTAACTCTATTTACTTAGAGGAACAGATTCCATCTTGATCAACACCTTCCTCCATATATAACTAGTAGGAGCCAACAGATGCCCATATACCCATACATAGTACAAGTATGAAAGTAGTATCAAACTCAAACTACCTATATACAAGATAATTGTGCTATCTCAGGTCTAAAGATTATATGCACTGATATGATTTATGACAAAACATTGACAAGAGTAAACTCCATGTGCTTGTCATAAGTGTCACTGGTTCGTCCTACTTATCATTTATAAGTGCCTATCATGTTTGTCATATGGCATGAGACTCACCATTCCATCTTATTTATATCTCATATAAATAACTTGGGAACAAACATGAATACAATCTTTCTGGATAAGTCACGTCTTTATTATGAAGTATCCTCGATTGTGAACCTATTTATGATATTTTGTGCTAGAAATATTGTCACTCATATTCTTAACAACTTAAGAATAATATTTCTAACAAAATATCAATGGACCTTTTCTATTACACATAAATATATTATGTAAACGGAAAAGTGGAAATGCCTTTATTAATAAAAATATGTACAAGATACATACTAAATGATATGCTCTAGAGCATACTACTAACAATCTACCACTAGCACTAGAGCCATTCATTGCAATATCTTAAACCCATCTTCTCAAGATATCGGTCTAGCTGAGTTTGTGATAAAGGCTTAGTGAATGAATCAGCTGGATTTTCAGCTGATGCTATTTTCTACATGGCTATATCGCCTTGCCCAACTATATCTCTGATAATGTGGTAGTGCCTTTCTATGTGTTTGGATTTTGGGTGAGACCTTAGTTCCTTAGCTTGTATGACTGCTCCATTATTGTCACAGTATAGTGGAACTGCTGACTCAATGTAAGGAATTACTGTAAGTTTTGTCACAAACTTCCTTATCTAAACAGCTTCCTTTGTAGCATATGATGCAGCAATATACTTAACCTCTGTAGTGGAATCTGCAGTCGTGCTCTGTTTGGAACTCTTCCAACTGACTGCACCTCCATTAAAAATGAACACATATCCAGAGGTAGACTTTCTATCATCGATATCTGATTGGAAATCAGAATCAGTATAACCATCCAATTGCAAGTCTCCACCTCCATAAATCAAGAATAAATCCTTAGTTCTTCTCAAGTACTTAAGGATATTCTTGACAGCTATCTAGTGTTCCAAACCTGGATTGGATTGATACCTGCTAGTCAAACTAACAGCATATGCGATATCCGGCCTAGTACACAACATTGCATACATTAAACTTCCAATAGCCGAAGCATATGGAATCCTGGCCATCTTATCTCTTTCTTCAGGTGTCTTTGGAGACATCTCTTTAGAAAGGTGGATACCATGTCTCACTGGTAACAATCCTCTCTTGGAATCAAGCATGTTAAACCTCTTTAACACCTTTTCCAAGTATAGACTTTGGGATAAACCAATTATTCTTTTCGCTCTACCTCTATAGATGCGAATCCCAAGAATATAGGTTGCCTCCCCTAAGTCTTTCATGGAGAATGTATTTGACAACCATACCTTTAAAATCATCAACATACCTGTGTCATTAACCATCAACAGTATGTCATCCACATATAAGACAAGGAAAGTGATAGCACTGTCACTAACCTTCTTATATACACATTGCTCATCCTCATTTTTGATAAAACCAAAGGATTTAATGGCTTCATCAAAACGGATGTTCCAACTCCTCGAAGCTTGTTTCAACCCATAAATGGATTGCTTTAGCTTGCATACCTTGGAACCATCTTGGGACTCAAAACCCCTAGGTTGTTCCATGAAAATGTATCCATTAAGAAAAGCTGTTTTGACATCCGTCTGCCAAATCTCATAATCATAGTATGCAGCTATTGCTAATAAAATCCTAATTGATTTAAGCATGGCAACAGGTGAGAAAGTCTCCTCATAGTCGATTCCTTACCTTTGGCGAAACCCTTTCGCTACTAGCCTTGCCTTATAGGTCTCTACCTTTCCATCAGAACCAATTTTCTTCTTGAAAACACATTTGTTCCCTATAGGTACAATACCTTCAGATGGGTCAACAAGATCCCAAACTTGATTCTTATACATGGAATCAATCTCGGATTTCTTAGCATCAATCCATTTTGAAGAGTCTATATCTATTATAGCTTCTTCATAGGTAAGTGGATCATCTCCATGATCTACTTCTTCATGAGTAGACAACTCTTGTTCTTCTTCATGAAGAAAACCATATCTCATTGGTGGGTGAGATACCCTAGTTGTTCTATGAGGAACAACTGTAGATGTTTCATCAATGGGTATAGGTTGACTAGATGGATCTATATCCATCTGATCTGTTGGTTGGTCAGAATTCTCCAATTCTAACTCTATTTGCCTTCCTTTGCCTCCTTCTTGAACAAATTTTTGTTCAAGAAATGTGGCATCTCTACTTATCACAACCTTTTGTGAAGTAGGCAAATAACAATAATATCCAAAACTATCCTTTGGATATCCAACAAATCGACCTTTTTTCTGATTTGGTCTCCAATTTATCAATGTTCAACTTTTTGATATAGGCTGGACAACCCCAAATCTTAACATGCTTAAGACTTGGTTTTCTTCCATGCCATATCTCATAAGCTGTGGAAGAAACTGATTTTGATGGAATCCTATTCAGAATATACAAAGCTGATTCTAATGCAAATCCCCAAAAGAAGATTGGCATATTAGTATAGCTCATCATACTACGTACCATATCCAATAGGGTACGATTTCTCCTTTCAGATACACCATTCACTTGTGGCGTTCCTGGAGGAGTTAGCTGAGAAACAATGCTATGCTCTCTCAAGTATTCATCAAATTCAGTACTCAAATATTCACCTCCACGATCTGATCAAAGAGCTTTAATGCCCTTTCCTGTTTGATTTTCTACTTCAGATTTAAATTCTTTAAACTTTTCAAAAGATTCATGTTTGTATTTCATCAAATACAAATACCCAAATCTTGATTTATCATCAGTAAAGGTAATAAAATAATGAAAGCCACCTCTAGCCATTTCTTTAAATGGACCACATACATCACTATGTATTAGCTCCAAAATATTTTCAGCTCTTTGCCCTTATCCAAGAAAGGGTGATCTAGTCATTTTGCCCTGAAGGCAAGATTCACAAGTTGGAGTAGGCTCAGAGCCCAATGAGGATAGAATCCCTATTTTCTCCAGTTTTGCAATCCTATCTTCTGCAACATGACATAACCTTAAGTGCCAAATATATTTTGAACTTGAGTTGGTTTTTACCATGGCATTGCATTCTTTTAGATGACTTGCATTCAAGTTGTGTTTGTCATTATTATCCAAATAATAAAGACCATCATTCATATAACCTGAACTAACATATTTATTTTCAAAATAAATATTGCAAACATCATCTGTGAACTGAAATTCATAGCCATTTCTAATGAAACTAGATATAGAAATGATGTTCTTAAAAGCATCAGGTACATATAAAATATTATCCAAACACAAAACATGTCCAAACATGTAAAAAGATTTAGATCCTATGGCTAAAGCTTCAACTGCTGAGCCATTGCCAATCCGGACTCTAATATCTTGAGAACGCAAGCTGCTACTATTTGTTAGTTCCTGCATATCATTAGAAATATAAGAACTGGCACTAGTATCTAAAGCCAAAGCTGTAGATGAACTTTGAGTATCATCAGAATCTAAATAACAAGATATGGACATACCTTCCGAAGGTGTATCCTTCTTGTCCTTCACAGAAGCAAGATACTCTGGACAGTTCCTTTTCCAGTGCCCATCCTTTTGGCAGTGAAAACACTTTCCTTTGCCTCCATCAACTTTAGTCTTCCTTTTCTATTTAGCTATTTTCCTAGAAGGACCTGGAATCTGAGGTTTCTTTTTCTTATTGCCCTTCTTCTTGTTGGACATTCCAGCAGAAGAAGATGCAATCAAAGCTACCTCTTTTCCTTTATTGCCCGGCATATTCTTTTGGGCAATAACCAGCATGTTGAGTAAACCAGCTAAGGTGCATTCTTTTGAGTTATATGGAAATTTGTCACAAAATTCCCAAAAGACTCAGGAAGGGACTAAAGGATTAAATCCGTCTGTAGTTGGAAATCCATGTTGAAGTCAAGATGTTCCAACTGCTCAATCAGCCGAATCATCTTGTGGACATGATCCCCAATTGTCTGTCCCTCAGACATCCTCGTACGGAATAGCTGTCTAGATATCTCATACCTAGCATTCCTGCTATGCTCACCATACAACTCTTGTAGGTGAAGGAGGATCTCACTTGCACTCAACATGTTCTCATGCTGCTTTTGCAACTCATTACTCATGGAAGCAAACATCTAACACTTAGCTCTCATATCATGCTCCTTCCACTTATCCAAAGTTTCATGTTCCTCTTGTGTGGCCTCTGGAGGTAAGGGACCAGGAACATTTGAATCTAGAACATATCCTATATGTTCAAGGTTCAGGACAAGTTTTAAATTTCTTAGCCAATTAGATAGATTAGGTCCTGTCAACCTATTGTGATCAAGTATGCTTGCAAGGATATTGGATGGTGGTGGTTGTTTTGTGCTCTTTTTTATCAGAAAATTAACTGTAGAAAATAACTAGATTAATTAGTAAATGTATCATGTAATTAACCAAAATGATTATGGTCTTTTAATCAAATTGGTCCTCCCACTAACTTAGCGAATCCTACACTTCCAAAGTAGAAAACGGAAATCCTAGTTGGATGGATTTCTAGTGGGTGATTGAATTCTTATAATTCTATTGATCATCCTCAGGGACATCCATTATTGGAATTACAATAAACTATAAGTGAGCAACTCCTTGCCCATCACATCTCATGTGAGGTTCAGTCTTTACCTAGCCTCTAATGCTCAAAATCTCAGGTACATCCATTATTGACTTATCTTGCATTAGTTAAGTTGATCCCATTGAGCCAGTAATTATGCAAATAATTTTAATGTCCTCAGGTACATCCAATATTGGCCACTAAACCATTTATATATTTATAACATCTCATGCTTAACAATTATTCTTAAGAAAATCTCTTAAATTAATTGTATCTTATGCAACTATTTAAAATTTCTTAAAATAATTGCCCCAATGGAGGGCCTATGTTATAATTACTTTAATTATAGCATTTCCAACTTAATCATTTGTTTGGAAGATTTTATGGTCATTCTAATTACTATTAAGGTCTCACTTTGCACATTATCCAATTAGCATGCATATATCATATAATAGTATACATTCCCATACATCTCATGCATTCATGGATAAGCAATAAATATGGTATGATGATGGACTTTCTAAGGGATTCAATTCTGAGCCACCAAGAATTGAATCAGGGTATTCCTAGGTGCATTTCATTCATTCATTCATTCATTTTACAAGAGTTGTTGAAGGAGTACATAATCAACACTTGATCTTGAATTCCTCCCACTGGTCCCACTAATGCTCTTGACCTCCTTGAACTTCTTGCAATCCAATATTACATGGTAATCTTTGACATACCAAGGCGAATTTATAAGAACTTAAATAAATGAAATTACAATCCAAAAATTATTACAAACTTAATAATACATGCCCAAAATATATTAAAATAAGTTAATTAATTTACAATCCCAAAGAAACATAAAAGAAATAAATCTAATCACATTGGTCTTTTATAGTCCATGATCATCCATCATGCATATCACTATTTAATAATTAAATAAAACATACATACTTAAATTAAATTGAATATCTCATATTCAACTTAAAAATCCAGATTTGAATATGATTCAAATAAATTTAAAAATTCAGATTTGAATCTCATTCAAACAAATTTAAAAATTCAGATTTGAATCTCATTCAAACAACTTTAAAAATTCATATTTGAATCACATTCAAACATTTTTTAAAAAATCAGATTTGAATCACATTCAAGCGTTTTTTTTTTAAATTAGATCTGAATTTTATTCAATCAATTTTAAAAAATCAGATTTAAATATGATTCAAACAACTTTAAAAATTCATATTTGAATCACATTCAAACAACTTTTAAAATTCAGATTTGAATCACGCTCAAACAATTTTTAAAATTTTGATTTGAATTATAATTTAATTGTGTGATAAAAATTCTAATTAAACAATTTAATTAGAGATAAAATGGATCTTAGATCATACAACAATTGCACATTCACCATCCATTTACCTTTGCACACCATTGTGGTGCATCAACCATGCGCACCATGGTGTTCATCATTTGTGCCGCCACCTTGGCTTTGTAACCAGCAATGAACTTTTGATCTCATGATCAAACACACAATTAAATCATATAAACATCAATCTAAATGGCAAATATAGTGGCTCTGATACCAATTGAAGGAACGGAAGCGTGAAAAACACAAGTTTATACCATTGAATTCAAAAATTTTCACCTAGGGTCACATGCATCATGCAAGATTTATTTTTATCTATTTGATTTCAATGATAAACAACATATTAAAACTCTTTTAATATGTTTTTGGATCTGTATTTGCCATTTAAGATTTTAAAATTAATCAGATTAATTTTAGAACCCTAGATTAAATCAAGAACGATTACACTAACCTCTTGATGCACTGCAGTGTGTCTGCGCCTTTGAGATTCGTCTTGCGGACACCAGATGTTGTCCCTCTAGCTTGTCCACACCAAGAATACCTATGGCAGCCCTTGAACAGCTTCTAAAGCTTTTTCTATTTATTAGAAATTCAAGTTCTGCCTTTTAAGAGATTAGAGATGTAAACAGGACACTAGAAACAATTTCTAGTGTTCTTAATTCAAGAGATTGATGGCTAATCTCTTTGAATTGATGAGAGATGAAGAAGAATAGATGAAAAGCCTCAAAGTGTCATGAAAAAGGAGAAGAGTGGCTGCTGGTTGTTTTTCTTTTTCAAAACAACACTTACATAGCTAGGTTAACACATTAAACCCTTGCCACATGTCACCATTTGATTAGCTCTAGGTTAAAGTGACCCAATCACATTGTGCCAAGTGTCAAACCTATATTTAATCTTGATTTTAATCATCTTACATGATTAAAAAAAAAACATTTGGCAAGTTTATGTGTAATCCCATGTGTCACCATCTCATGGTGCCACGTGTCACACTGTGAAATGACCAAAATGTCCCTGTGTCTTAATTTTGAGTTCTTAACCCAAAATAATTATTTTTCTTCTTCTAATTAATTTATATCAAATATAAATTAATTAATTAATCTCTATTAATTAATTTCTCATTAATTAAATTCATATTTAAACACTTTAAATATAAATTTAATTTATATTATACATCCAATAATCTAGATTTGGTTTCAAGTCATGCTAGGGACTTTGCAATTTAATTGCAAACCAAACCTTTTTAATTAATCAATTAAACTCTTTAATTAATTAATTAAATTATGTTTAAATAGGTGATAACTTGTGTATGTGTGTGACTTACTAGGCTCATCACTAATTGGCAATGAGACATGATATCAACTCTTAATATCATCAGAACACTTTTTTACCATAAATGATTTCTCTAAATCATTTTATTAACCTCATAGACCATGGTTAACACCTAGCATAGCATGCCATGGCCACCCAATTAGTAATAAGGTTTACCTTAAATGAACCTATAATGATATGTTACCATGCACTAGAATCTCTCTGTTACAAAATCCCAACTAAAGCTGGAGTCATGGTTTATTTCAAACTCCATTTGCTATGAATATTATGTTCTTTTTTAATTCCAGTTTTTGGTTAAAAAGATTTTCTCATCAGAAACTCTTTTCTGAATAAATCTATCTGTCCTGGCCAGGAACTTGAAACATCAAGAACAATTAAATGAACATAGGATTTTAACTCTATTTACTTAGAGGAACATATTCCATCTTGATCAACACCTTCCTCCATATATAACTAGTAGGAGCCAACAGATGCCCATATATCCATACATAGTACAAGTATGAAAGCAGTATCAAACTTAAACTACCTATATACAAGATAATTGTGCTATCTCAGGTCTAAAGATAATATGCACTGATATGATTTATGACAAAACATTGACAAGAGTAAACTCCATGTGCTTGTCATAAGTGTCACTGGCTCGTCCTACTTATCATTTATAAGTGCCCATCATGTTTGTCGTATGGCATGAGACTCACCATTCCATCTTATTTATATCTCATATAAATAACTTGGGAACAAACATGAATACAATCTTTCTGGATAAGTCATGTCTTTATTATGAAGTGTCCTCGATTGTGAACCTATTTATGATATTTTGTGCTAGAAATATTGTCACTCATATTCTTAACAACTTAAGAATAATATTTCTAACAAAATATCAATGGACCTTTTCTATTACACATAAATATATTATGTAAACGGAAAAGTGGAAATGCCTTTATTAATAAAAATATGTACAAGATACATAGTAAATGATATGCTCTAGGGCATACTACTAACAATCTCCTACTAGCACTAGAGCCATTCATTACAATATCTTAAACCCATCTTCTCAAGATGTCGGTCTAGCTGAGTTTGTGACAAAGGCTTAGTGAATGAATCAGCTGGATTTTCAGCTGATGCTATTTTCTGCATGGCTATATCGCCTTGCCCAACTATATCTCTGATAATGTGGTAGTGCCTTTCTATGTGTTTGGAGTTTGGGTGAGACCTTAGTTCCTTAGCCTGTATGATTGCTCCATTATTGTCACAGTATAGTGGAACTGCTGACTCAATGGAAAGAACTACTGTAAGTTTTGTCACAAACTTCTTTATCTAAACAGCTTCCTTTGCAGCATCTGATGCAGCAATATACTCAACCTCAGTAGTGGAATCTGCAGTCGTGCTCTGTTTGGAACTCTTCCAACTGACTGCACCTCCATTACAAATGAACACATATCCAGAGGTAGACTTTCTATCATCGATATCTGATTGGAAATCAGAATCAGTATAACCATCCAATTGCAAGTCTCCACCTCCATAAATCAAGAATAAATCCTTAGTTCTTCTCAAGTACTTTAAGGATATTCTTGACAGCTATCTAGTGTTCCAAATCTGGATTGGATTTATACCTGCTAGTCAAACTAACAGCATATGCGATATCCGGCCTAGTACACAACATTGCATACATTAAACTTCCAATAGTCGAAGCATATGGAATCCTGGCCATCTTATCTCTTTCTTCAGGTGTCTTTGGAGACATCTCTTTAGAAAGGTGGATACCATGTCTCACTGGTAACAATCCTCTCTTGGAATCAAGCATGTTAAACCTCTTTAACACCTTTTCCAAGTATAGACTTTGGGATAAACTAATTATTCTTTTCGCTCTACCTCTATAGATGCGAATCCCCAGAATATAGGTTGCCTCCCCTAAGTCTTTCATGGAGAATGTATTTGACAATCATACCTTTATAGTCATCAACATACCTGTGTCATTACCCATCAACAATATGTCATCCACATATAAGACAAGGAAAGTGATAGCACTGTCACTAACCTTCTTATATACACATGGCTCATCCTCATTTTTGATAAAACCAAAGGATTTAATGGCTTCATCAAAATGGATGTTCCAACTCCTCGAAGCTTGTTTCAACCCATAAATGGATCACTTTAGCTTGCATGCCTTGGAACCATCTTGGGACTCAAAACCCCTAGGTTGTTCCATGAAAATGTATCCATTGAGAAAAGCTGTTTTGACATACGTCTGCCAAATCTCATAATCATAGTATGCAGTTATTGCTAATAAAATCCTAATTGATTTAAGCATGGCAACAGGTGAGAAAGTCTCCTCATAGTCGATTCCTTGCCTTTAGCGAAACCCTTTCGCTACTAGCCTTGCCTTATAGGTCTCTACCTTTCCATCAGAACCAATTTTCTTCTTGAAAACCCATTTGTTCCCTATAGGTACAATACCTTCAGATGGGTCAACAAGATCCCAAACTTGATTCTTATACATGGAATCAATCTCGGATTTCATAGCATCAATCCATTTTGATGAGTCTATATCTGATATAGCTTCTTCATAGGTAAGTGGATCATCTCCATGATCAACTTCTTTATGAGTAGACAACTCTTGTTCTTCTTCATGAAGAAAACCATATCTCACTGGTGGGTGAGATACCCTGGTTGTTTTATGAGGAATAGTTGTAGATGTTTCATCAACGGGTATAGGTTGACTAGATGGATCTATATCCATCTGATCTGTTGGTTGGTCAGAATTCTCCAATTCTAACTCTATTTGCCTTCCTTTGCCTCCTTCTTGAACAAATTTTTGTTCAAGAAATGTGGCATCTCTACTTATCACAACCTTTTGTGAAGTAGGCAAATAACAATAATATCCAAAACTATCCTTTAGATATCCAACAAATCGACTTTTTTCTGATCTAGTCTCCAATTTATCAGTGTTCAGCTTTTTGATATAAGCTGGACAGCCCCAAATCTTAACATGCTTAAGACTTGGTTTTCTTCCATGCCATATCTCATAAGGTGTGGAAGAAACTGATTTTGATGGAATCCTATTCAGAATATACAAAGCTGATTCTAATGCAAATCCCCAAAAGAAGATTGGCATATTAGTATAGCTCATCATACTACGTACCATATCCAATAGGGTACGATTTCTCCTTTTAGATACACCATTCACTTGTGGCGTTCCTGGAGGAGTCAGCTGAGAAACAATGCCATGCTTTCTCAAGTATTCATCAAATTCAGTACTCAAATATTCACCTCCACGATCTGATCGAAGAGCTTTAATGCTCTTTCCTGTTTGATTTTCTACTTCAGATTTAAATTCTTTGAACTTTTCAAAAGATTCATGTTTGTATTTCATCAAATACAAATACCCAAATCTTGATTTATCATCAGTAAAGGTAATAAAATAATGAAAGCCACCTCTAGCCATTTCTTTAAATGGACCACATACATCACTATGTATTAGCTCCAAAATATTTTCAGCTCTTTGCCCTTGTCCAACAAAGGGTGATCTAGTCATTTTTCCCTGAAGGCAAGATTCACAAGTTGGAGTAGGCTCAGAGCCCAATGAGGATAGAAACCCCATTTTCTCCAGTTTTGCAATCCTATCTTCTGCAACATAACATAACCTTAAGTGCCAAATATATTTTGAACTTGAGTTGGTTTTCACCATGGCATTGCATTCTTTTAGATCACTTGAATTCAATTTGTGTTTGTCATTATTATCCAAATAATAAAGACCATCATTCATATAACCTGAACTAACATATTTATTTTCAAAATAAATATTGCAAACATCATCTGTGAACTGAAATTCATAGCCATTTCTAATGAAACTAGATATAGAAATGATGTTCTTAAAAGCATCAGGTACATATAAAATATTATCCAAACACAAAACATGTCCAAACATGTAAAAAGATTTAGATCCTATGGCTAAAGCTTCAATAGTTGAGCCATTGCCAATCCGGACTCTAATATCTTAAGAACGCAAGCTGCTACTATTTGTTAGTTCCTGCATATCATTAGAAATATGAGAACTGGCACCAGTATCTAAAACCAAAGCTGTAGATGAACTATGAGTATCATCAGAATCTAAATAACAAGATATGGACATACCTTCCGAAGTTGTATCCTTCTTGTCCTTCAGAGAAGCAAGATACTCTGGAGAGTTCCTTTTCCACTGCCCATCCTTTTGGCAGTGGAAACACTTTCCTTTGCCTCCATCAGCTTTAGTCTTCCTTTTCTGTTTAGTTATTTTCTTAGAAGGACCTGGAATCTGAGGTTTCTTTTTCTTATTGCCCTTCTTCTTGTTGGACATTCCAGCAAAAGAAGATGCAATCAAAGCTACCACTTTTCCTTTTTTGCCCAGCATATTCTTTTAGGCAATAACCAGCATGTTGAGTAAACTAGCTAAGGTGCATTCCTGTTGAGTTATATGGAAATTTGTCACAAAATTCCCAAAAGACTCAGGAAGGGACTAAAGTATTAAATCCGTCTATAGTTGGAAATCCATGTTGAAGTCAAGATGTTCCAACTGCTCAATCAGCCGAATCATCTTGTGGACATGATCCCCAATATTCTATCCCTCAGACATCCTCGTACGGAATAGCTGTCTAGATATCTCATACCTAGAATTCCTGCTATGCTCACCATACAACTCTTGTAGGTGAAGGAGGATCTCACTCGCACTCAACATGTTCTCATGCTGCTTTTGCAACTCATTACTCATGGAAGCACATTAAACCCTTGCCACATGTCACCATTTGATTAGCTCTAGGTTTAAGTGACCCAATCACATTGTGCCAAGTGTCAAACCTATATTTAATCTTGATTTTAATCATCTTACATGATTTAAAAAAAAAAACATTTGGCAACTTTATGTGTAATCCCATGTGTCACCATCTCATGGTGCCACGTGTCACACTGTGAAATGACCAAAATGTCCCTGTGTCTTAATTTTGAGTTCTTAACCCAAAATAATTATTTTTCTTCTTCCAATTAATTTATATCAAATATAAATTAATTAATTAATCTCTATTAATTAATTTCTCATTAATTAAATTCATATTTAAACACTTTAAATATAAATTTAATTTATACTACACATCAAATAATCTAGATTTGGTTTCAAGTCATGCTAGGGACTTTGCAATTTAATTGCAAACCAAACCTTTTTAATTAATCAATTAAACTCTTTAATTAATTAATTAAATTATATTTAAATAGGTGATAACTTGTGTATGTGTGTGACTTACTAGGCTCATCACTAATTGGCAATGAGACATGATATCAATTCTTAATATCATCAGAACTCTTTCTTACCATAAATGATTTCTTTATATCATTTTATGAACCTCATAGACCATGGTTAACACCTAGCATAGCATGCCATGGCTACCCAATTAGTAATAAGGTTTGCCTTAAATGATCCTATAATCATATGTTACCATGCACTAGAATCTCTCTGTTACAAAATCCCAACTAAAGCTGGAGTCATGGTTTATTTCAAACTCCATTTGCTATGAATATTATGTTCTCTTTTAATTCCAGTTCTTGATTAAAAAGATTTTCTCATCAGAAACTCTTTTCTGAATAAATCTATCTATCCTGGCCAAGAACTTGAAACATCAAGAACAATTAAATGAACATAGGATTTTAACTCTATTTACTTAAAGGAACAGATTCCATCTTGATCAACACTACCTCCATATATAACTAGTAGGAGCCAACAGATGCCCATATACCCATACATAGTACAAGTATGAAAGATGTATCAAACTCAAACTACCTATATACAAGATAACTATGCTATCTCAGGTCTAAAGATTATATGCACTGATATGATTTATGACAAAACATTGACAAGAGTAAACTCCATGTGCTTGTCATAAGTGTCACTGGTTCGGCCTACTTATCATTTATAAGTGCCTATCATGTTTGTCATATGGCATGAGGCTCACCATTCCATCTTATTTATATCTCATATAAATAACTTGGGAACAAACATGAATACAATCTTTCTGAATAAGTCATGTCCTTATTATGAAGTATCCTCGATTGTGAACCTATTTATGATATTTTGTGCTAGAAATATTGTCACTCATATTCTTAACAACTTAAGAATAATATTTCTAACAAAATATCAATGGACCTTTTCTATTACACATAAATATATTATGTAAACGGAAAAGTGGAAATGCCTTTTATTAATAAAAATATGTACAAGATACATACTAAATGATATGCTCTATGGCATACTACTAACAATAATAATACAAAGACACAAAGTATAAGAACTATATTGTTAAAGGCAAATTACAAAGACACAAAGTATAAGAACTATATTGTTAAAGGGAAATTAAGGCCATAAATTTGAAATTCGTGAAATGTTCATGGATTGCTTGAAATATGAAAAGTAAACCACCTAATTGATGTGAATAGGTAGTTAGGGCTTATATGCCCATCACAAATAGAATTCATAAAATGAATAAATGAGAAAGGAAAAACCGTTTTGAATACAATGGTACATGTGAACCATTATTTTGAATTGTGATTAATATGAATGACATAATGAATAAATAAATGAAGCATATTAATGTAAGAATGAGACATTAGTTCTCATTATTGTAGAAAGGAAAAGTACTTTGAGTACAATGGTATAAAAGGATAACTGATGTGAATTATGATCATATAAATGATCAAATTAATGTATGAATTATAATTGAAATTTATTATGAAATAATGAAGTCATAAAGCACAATATTTTAATATTTAATGATATTATGTGCCCTTGTATTGCCTAGACATGTGTGTCAGATTGGATAGTTTGGCATGCCAATAGGGTATTGTGTTGTCATATCTTTTATGCCCGATTATGTGTTATCATAGCTTTTTAACCATACTAACTGCATACGTGGTTGACGTTCCACGTCCCATGGTATGACGGCCCGAGGGACCGCAGTGTCCAGTGCCAACAACCCATTATCCAGTTTAGTCAGCCTGTCATAGGTTACTTGGGCAGAAAAATTTATTGAAATAAGTTAAAAATATTAGAAACTAAACAAATCAGTGAGAAAAATCTGAAAGGTATTAAACTAGTATTAAGAATTTAATTATTAGAAATGCATCCTCCATAATAATATAAACATAAACTAAATATTTAGATTTATTTGTACATTATATAAATGATTATTGTAAACTTATGACAGAAGAGATTCTACAGAGCAACATAAATGATGAAAATATACTGTATGGCAAATTTCATATGAACCCAGTAACATTAGCGAAATAAACACTTCCAAAAAAAAAGACTAAATTAGGATAAACATATTAAATTTTAGAAACCGCATGTGAAGTATAAATAAATCTTAATTATCCGAATTTTGTTTCTATCTTTATTTGTATATTATTTCCTTGTTATATTATTGCACCACTAAGCAGCAATGCTTAACGCGATGGAATTGTTTCCTTCGTGCAGGTACTGAAGCTAAAACCCAATGGACGTTTGACTGGGAATTTTGGGAGTCCAGATCTGCAGAGTGTCAAAGGTTGTCACCTCCTCAGCAATGCATGTAGCTAGGGCCCATGAATATCACTTTATGTATTTTGTATGTTATAAATATTTCATATATTGTAATTCGTATATTGTAATGTAAATTAAGAATTTGTAAGTAATATTTATGTGATGTAAATTTATAAATTGATTATTTCATATGTAATTAAATTGTATATCATGTAAATTAATGAAGATTGAAAATTATCATATATGAGTTGAGAATGAATGGAAATGAGTATGAAATTGAATTATATAGAGGATATTCGAATTGATGAGGTAATTATGATTAGTATGGATAAGATTTTATTGTGAAAATATTGTTGAATTTTCAAATAGGTGAATAATGAAATGCGTCAAATAGGAATAAAATAGGAGAAACTCTGCTGGTTTCTCCATAGAAAAATAATTGATATTAAATTAAACGAATTTAAAATTACTAAAATAATAAAATAAGATAAGATAAGGTGCTCTGGCACTGAATGTAGCATACTTTGCTCGACTACACTGTACTCGGGTGAGGGGTATTACATTTATTGGTATCAGAGCACGGTTTAGGCATTCCTAGGCATACATAGATGGAAAGGGATAGTGTGCATAACATGCATTGCATTCATATGAGTCGAGGTGATACTAATGTAGATCTGTTTTTTCTGGTAAGGTGAGGAAATAAGGAAGTAACAGCTCCTCGACTATTTACACCAGGTAAATTTCGAGGACGAAATTTTTGTTAGAGGGGAAGAGTTGAAACACCCTCACTATAGCAATTCTGTACATTCTACTGTTCCGGTGACCAGTGTCAGTTCGGACAGCTAGAATGAATGAAAAAATATTTAGACTAGAGTAAGGAGTCATAAATAGACCAAATAATAGTAAGAAAAATGTAGGAAAAATTTTTGAAATAAAATACAACTAAGTTAAATGAGCCGGTGCCCTAGCGATGGGTAACCCAGTGGGAAGTTGCGGTCCTCTCAACTAGGAGCCCTAGACCCTGAAGAAAATTCATATCATAATTTTTGGGACTCCAGAGAAGAGTCATTGAGGGTTCTATGGCATTAGAATGCCAAGAAAAGGTTTAGAAAAATTTTTCAATCGGTACAGACAATTTTAGTCTATTAAGCCAAATGTAGGGCATTTTGGTCATTTTGTCTTCAAAGATGATTTTGGGCCGACTTGTCCAGTTAAGTAAATAATTATTACGACATAAAATATGAATAAATATTGGTAAAAATTAAATTGAAAATGAGTAGAGAAGAAAAGAAAAGAAAATGAAAGAAAATATCAATTATGACATCACATGATGTCACTAAAGCACTCCCATCCAATCACATTTTGATACCTCATTATAAACCCAATTAAAGGAGTTAAATGGGCTGAAAAATCAAAAGGAATTCTGCTCATTTCTTCCTCATTCCAGCCGTAACACACCCTCTCCCTCCCTTTCACCATTAACAAACTTCACCCAAGCTTCATCTCACCTACCAAATCACCTCAAAAGCCCATCTTCCCTTCACAAAAACTTGTCATCACCACTAGAACAAGCTTAGGGCAGCAATTATAAGAAGAAAAAGTGAGGTTTACCAAGCTTAGAAGTGAAGCTCCAAAAAGGTTAATGCACTAAACCTTATTCCTTTCTTTCTTAACTAGTTGAAGCATGCTAAATTAAGTATAAATTTTATGAAATTAAAAGAAAATTTGGAGTATGTGGGGACTGAAATTTTTAGCAGCCTTGGTGACCATGTAATACCCCTATTTACATAGCTTGGTATATTTCACTATTCCAGTGACCGGTGTCGGTCCGGATAATTAAGGGGATTAGAACTATGTCTAAGACAACTAGATAAGCCCTGAACACAAATAACTAGTAATTGTCAATTAGTTAAGTATAAATAAAAAAAAAAACAGAACACAAGAAGTTAAATGAGCTGAAAGTCACAGCGATTGGTGACCTTCTCAGGAAAGACTGCGAGGTCGATTTAAACTCAAATTTCAAACCGTAAAATGTGACGCCGCGGTCCTTAGGACCATTGTGAACATAGTTGAAAAGAGAAAATCACAAAAAAGAATTGTTAGGCAAGTCAAATAATTAGATCAGGGATCCGGAAGAAAATATTGAATTATTTGCAAATCGAATCGAGCCGCCGAGGGGCAATTTGGTCAATTGACCTCGAGAGTTGACTCCTGATCTAACTGTCAAATAAAATCGGAGGAAAGAAAATTTCAGAATCGAGAATTAAATTAAAGAACTAATGGAAAAATAAATAGAAAAAAAAGAAAAAGTGAAAGGTGATGACATCATGCATGACATCATGCATGATGCAATAAATATGTAATTAATAAATTTAATTAATTTAATTTTATGGTCTTCCATAAGACTAAAAACACAAAAGAAAAGAAAAAAAAAAGAAAAAGGACTTCATCTTCTCCCAAGCTGTCTCCCATCTCTCTCACCCTCTCCCTCACTAAACTCTATTGAAGCTCATTGTTGAGCTTCAAAAACTTAGTTTTGCCCCATAAGTTTAACACTAAACCTAAAGAAAACTTGCTATCTTAACTAGAAGAGAAGCTTGAAGAAGAAAGAAAAAAGAAAGGAAGGGATTGCAAGGGAAAGAAATTCTGCATAAGGTTAGTAAGTAAACTTGACTTTTTTTTTTGTTTAATTATTGTGTTTGTAGCTTAACTAACTTAGAATTATGCTTAAAATGAAATGAAAATAATTGTTGGAGGACTAGAAGTAGATTTACCCAGCTAGGGTTTGCTATGGATATGCTTGTGTTTTGATTGAATTCAATATGTATGGAAGCTTCATGGAGTTGAGGAATGATGTTGGTATGCTTAGATTTATTGAAATGCAACAATTAGGGTAATTAGAGTTTGACACCTAGGGTTTTAGGAGGAAAAATATGAGAATGTGTTAAATAGTGTGTTTGACTTTGTTTGAGGTGAGAATTGGTCATTTGTGAACAATTGGTGTATGTTGGAAGTGTTGGAATGGAGTGGATATTCGGATTGGATGTGGACAGTATGCAGGTAGCATGACCAAGGTCCCTTTCAGGGACCAAAACTGAAAATTTACAAGCCCAATTGGTGTGAGGCTAATTGGGAATGAAACTAGACACAAAATGACACATTTTTCATTCAGGAATCATGTCCAAAAAGTGACCAAAACCTAGTGAACAAATTGACCAAATCTAGACTTAGGTAATCTGACCTATACAAAAATGACCAAATGAATATTTGTTCATTTGGCCATAACTTAGGCTAGGCTAGTCTAAATGACCTGAAATTATACCAGTAGAAAGCTGAGATAAAGACCTAAACTTTCATGAAGAACACAAACCCAAATTATGCCCTTAACCAAGTCATTTAGCCACCCAAAAAATTGGTAACCAAAAGCGCGTAACCGTTTGGTGCCCGAAAAATCAGGTAAGTCCAATCCGGCAGCCATGATTCAAATGGTTATAACTTGAGCTAAAAAACTCCAAATGGAGTGATTCAAAAAGGAGAATAAATTTAAGACATTAAGGAACAATTTCTATGAAGAAAACTTAGCCAAATTCTAACAGCAACATGACCAATGGAAAGTGCAACATAAGACACCAAAATTGAAAATTTGCAAATTTGCCTAAAAGACTTAAAATTTGAGAAAACAACCAAAACCAACAAAATTGGTGACCAAAATGTGGTATGTGAGTATAGTTGGAATTCCCATACCTATTAAGCCTTAGAAAGTCAACAAATTGACTTGAATAGTAACCCAAAAACACAAATTTTAATAAACGTCAAGTTTAGCATATATAAGCTAGATAAAAGTGAATTTGAATTTATTTTTGGATTTATGCTAAGTTATGGTACTGAAATGCTGTGAAACTGTGTGTTTCAGTGGAAAAGAACACCGGGAAAGAACCCAAAAGATCGAGTTAAGGCCAAGAGGCGACTCGTATAAGGTTTGTGCACAACATAGAATTTCTGTAAATTTTCTTTTGCACATTGTTTTGAATGAATTGAAATATTAAATTGTGACATCATTGTATTGAAATATTTATTATGCTTTTGTTTCAAATTGTTGAAAGTTACTATTATATATTTGAAATAGCATTAAATGTTTAGTAAATTGTTAAGATAAGTTTTGAAACTACAGTGTCATGACCATATATTTGAACACCTCACTAGCATGACTAGTGGGGGAAATCAGTTTTGAATTTTGATTCCTTCTCTGGTTGAAGTGTTGAGGTGTGTGCCAGTATAAGAAGAAAAAGAATGGGTTCCCATATATCTGAGCTGGCTAGCCTTGTGAAGTGATTTCTCCTTAGCCTATGGCTATTGAGATGATATTTGTTTCGAATGGCATGATATAACTGTGTGTTTTTAGGAAATGTGTTTGGAGACTTTCAAAATGAAATTGTTTGGATTAAATGCATATAAATCATGTTTTGTATTTATTTTTCATATACAGTTTAACTTTTGAATATGTATGATTTAAATTCTGCATAAAGATTATTTTAGTATGTTGTGCACCACTAAGTCCTAGTACTCAGCGATGGCTGTTACTGCTGTCGTAGATATAGAGACTAGAGGAGCAGCAGAGTGAGCTGCTGAGGATTATGGAGTGACCTATCCTGAAGTTCTATTGGGTATATTTTATACCCTGATTGTAAAATCTATTTTTATGTATGTAACTGTATGGACATGTAAAATTGGTTATGAGCAGTTGTATAGAGTTGTATAAAGCTTGTAATAAATTTTAGTTTGGATTTTTCTTAATGTAAATTTTTGTAATTATGTATATAAATTGTTTTATCTTTAACAAAATATGAGTGAAAGTATTTTGTATTAATTTGAATGAAATTGATGATTGTTGAATTTTGGAAATTGATAAATGATGTTGAAATTGAAGAAGTTATTGAGATAAATCATTGGAAGTGTTTTTTTCAGGTATTTGAAGAACTGTTTTCTCAAAATATTGACGGCACTCTGCCGAAATTTCTATAAAATTTGCAAAAAAATAAAATGGGACAAAAATTTTACTAGTTTTAAAACTTTGAATAAATGATTTTAATATCTATTAGAAAATGCTCACCACTTATAAAAAGTAAGAAAATTGTTTTAAAATTCCTTGCAGGGTACTTAATAAGTTATCGGTAGTGAAGTTGGGTAGTTCATTTGGTATTCTACGGGATCATGTTATGCCTTACAGAGGGGTAAGGTGTGACATGTTTTAGTGGTATCAGAGCAAAATTTTAAAGTATGTTTTAACTTGTGAATTTGTGTCTTTTCTTTGCTAGGTACAACTGCTCAATGTCCTTATTTATTGCATACAGTTCATTACATCATAATTATGAACTAACGAAGGGAATCTCCTTGTGTTATTTGTTCAGGAGATATCCTATTCCAGACTAATATGGAAGAAGGGGATCGCTCTGTTGAGCAATCTGTTGAAGTTGAGGCACGATGTCACACCCTACCCCTCTATAAGGCATAACATGATCCCATAGTATACCTAATGAATTACCAAACTTCGTCTACTGATAACCCATTAAATACACTACAAGGAATTTTAAATCTTTTCTTACTTCTTTTTACAGTGGTGAGCACTATTGACAGGTGGCAAAAATTTTCTTTTACTGAAGTCAAACCAAATAACAAATCTGAGTATCAATAATTTTTGTAAAAATTTTGGTGGAGTACCACTTGTATTTTGAATAAAACAGTTCTTTAAAAACCTGTAAAAAGCACTTCCAATAAGTTTGTTCAATCCCCAAACTCCAATAACAGTTCAACACAATAAATTTATCAACATTTGTCAACTCAATTTAACAACAATTTTCCAGTGTTTTCAAAAGCTGAGATAAGATAAATATATCACAATATTTTTACAAGCCAAAATAATTTACAATTTTAGTTTATAACTACTCAAGACCAAGTACAATATATACATACAGTGTACATACATTACAACTGTCACACCCTACCCCTCTGTAAGGCCTAACATGATCCCATAGTATACGTAATGAATTGCCAACTCCATCTACTGATAACCCATTAAATACACTACAAGGGATTTTAAAAACTTTTCTTACTTCTTTTACAGTGGTAAGCACTATTTACAGGTGTTAGAAACCTTTTTTGAACTGAAGTGATAGAACTAACACATTTGAATTATTTGGAATTTCTGTAAAAATTTTGGCAAAGTACCATATGTATTTTGAACAAAACAGTTCTTCAGAAAACCTGTAAAAAGCACTTCAAATAGATTTCCCAATCTCGACTCCAACAGTTAAACAACAAAATATTTTTCTCAAGTTAAATCCACAATAATTTTTCAAAGACTAAGATAAAAGAAATATAATACAAATTTTACAAGTCAAAATAACTCATACTTTACTTTACAACTTCAATGTACAATTTTAATTTATAACTGCTCAAAACCAAGAACACTATATACATACAGTGAACATATATTACAGTACAAAATGCAAAATGTGGTATACTCAATATACCCGATGATCTCTCGCTGAATGTACTAGCAAACTCTAGTCTCACGCTGTCAATCTGTCTACTGCGACAAAGAATGAAAGCTATCACGAGACAATGTCTCAGTGGTGCACAACATTAACCAAATACAACTTTAAATCACAATTCATAAATCATATAAATGATGGATACATAAAACCATAGTTAAATTCGAGACAATGAATGTCATAAGGAATTTAATACAATATCACAATAAATCTCAGTAATCAAAATGTAGTTAAATTCAAAAGACAGTGAATGTCAATAAGAATTTAAACTCCATTTCATAATATCACAATAAATCTCAATAGTCAAAACATGGTTAAATTCAAAAGACAGTGAATGTCAATAAGAATTTAATCTCCATTTCACAAATTATCAAATTGCATAATAACACAATTTAGTCGAATAATTTAAGAATACAGTGTTGCCAATTCATTCACAACTTAAGCCATGACACAAAATTTCCGATCAATGCCGCGTTGTACACCATGACAAAAGCAATCACAACCCCACTAATCGAAATTAATGAGGAAGGGAGCTAGCTATATAATGAGTACTCATCCGATCACCTCAACTGGTAAACCAGAGAGGGAGAAAAATAAACGATCACGACTCCATAAATGGAGAAGGAAAATAAACGATCACAACCCCATAAATGGAGAAGGAATGATACGATACTGTCATGCTAAGTGTGAACACAAAATCAATTCCAAACATTTTATTCAAATGGTTCATGAGAATCCAATAAATTTCCAAAGTCATAATTTCATTCACAAAATGGCAACACAATTCATAATTAACTTCAATTTTCACAAATCGCACTAAATCAATTTTTCCACAGTTTCAAACCATTTATAATGCTTTTCAAGCAATAAGTATCCATCAATATCATTCAAACAATTTCTCACAATTTCAAACCATTTACAATGCTTTTCAAGCGATAAAGATCCATTCAAACACATTTCCACAATTTAAAATAATAACGTACAAATAGTC
Source organism: Hevea brasiliensis (assembly GCF_030052815.1). NCBI lineage: Eukaryota > Viridiplantae > Streptophyta > Magnoliopsida > Malpighiales > Euphorbiaceae > Hevea > Hevea brasiliensis. The sequence goes on from NC_079504.1 coordinate 80,640,231, forward strand.
ATAATTCATTTCAATTAAAAAATTCAAAAGAAATAGTTGTTGTGCACAAACCTCTGATAACTGTCTCCTGGTCTTGACTCAGTGTTTCCTTCCCTTTCCCTGAGTCTTTGCTAACTGAGAAACACAATTTGAAGTGTTTCAGTACTTAATTAAACTGTCTCTAACGATAATGCTTGATAAGTAATTCACTGAATGTTATTATTTGCTTAATCAACCTAATATATCGACCCTCGATGCATTTTAGGTAAATTAGGTTTTAGTGTTACTAATATGTCACATTCGATAGTCTTTTAGGGTTGGTACATGTTACCAATTTCAGTTTCGTGTATACTGCATTTTCTTGCAATTTGCTGGATTCCGCGATACTAGTTTGACCAAGCCGGACGACCTAGTTCCCTCAATTTTCGGGTTTTGGTCAAAACTAAGAACTTGTAGATCTATGTCTTATGGAACGTGGGGCAAAATTTCAGGTCATTCCAAGTTATGTAGACCAAGTTATGGTCATTTTACTATTGCTGGTCAAAGTGCATCAAAATTGGTCACTTTAGGTCATTTTAGGTTCGGCCAGTTTTTGGATCCGAACTTGTGCAAGCGGTTTGACTTGCTTATGGTCATTTTCTGGGCTTTGGTGTCTTCATAAGACTTGTAGATATATGTCTTAACTATTCATGGTCAAAATTTCAGGTCAATTGGACCTGTTTTGAGTGAGTTATGGCCAAAATACTAACTGCTGCCCAAATGGTCAATTTTCAGGCCTTATTTGCACTTATCCAGATTTGGTCACTTTTCAAGTTACCTTACAAGCAGAATTTTGGTAAGCTTTCTTCATGAAAGTTGGCACATTTTGTGTCTAGTTTCACCTCCAATTGGTCTCATACCAATTGGAGTCACACACTTAAAGTTATAGGCCTAAAACACAAACTGCCTTATTGCATTTCTTTCATACACATCAAGCATCACTTTTAACACTTACCAAACTTAACATTCAAGCCAATTCTGGTTGTACCATGACCTAAACATAATTCACAACACATTATAGGTCATTTTGGCAGCTTACAATTACATTCAACATACACCATAAAGTGCAGAATTTTTCAACTCAATTTACAATCAATTCAATCACCTAACCATAACACCTTTTTCATGTCCAACTTCACACCATCATATATACACTCAAACTGCCCTAACATCTAACACAATTCAACATTAATATACCATAAACCAAACATGAAATAACATCCTTATGGTTCACCGAACCAGGCTGCCATTTCATGCATTACATTTCCATAATTTCCAAGCATTCAAATTTCAATACACATTCATATATCCTAAGTATACATCACCCAAATAATTTCCTATACATATATGCATTTAATCAATCCTTTAATCCACCATTTACAAGCAAAAATAAACTGTCTTCCAGGTGTTTCCATGGCTGCCAAAAATACAGCTCTCCCTTTAAACATCAAACCTCAAAATTCTTTCCAAAATTGAAGTACCCATAACCTCCTTACTAACTTTAATGAAGCACTAACCAAAAATATAAACTTACCACTTTGGAAACTCTTCAAAATCTCTCCAAAACTTGGTCTTCTTGCTGCCTATCTACTGCCCAAGTGATGTAGAGCAATTTTAGTGAAGGAAGCTTGAGGTTTCCATGGTTGGATCATGGGTAGATGAAGGTGGAAAAATGGGGCGGCCATGGGAGCTTCAATGGGAGTTATTTTCTGCTGGTGTTGAAATGAGGTTGAAGATGAAGTTTAAATCTGTCCAAATGCATTATAAAGGTGTCCCACAATGTGAGTTAGTGGACCACTAACTTTAGGAAATTACTTATTTAATTAAAGTTACCAAATTTGCAAAATTTGCCTCATTATTTTCACTTTTATATTATGTACCATATTTTTATTTTTCATTGCATTTTCAAAGTTTAATATCATTTATTTTTAATAGACATTTAGGTCAAAAGACAACTCGGGGTGTCAAATGACCACAATGCCCCTGTTCGGGTTGCATTTCTGATTTTTCGGTAACACCGGGTTTTGTCCGTTTTTCGATTTCTCACTTTTCTTTGTACTAATTATTTAATTTTCATTTAATATTTCTTATGGTATTTATACTTCAATAGGGGTCTATTTAAGTCCTAAAAATATTTTTTAGAGTTCCCCGCGGTCCAGGGCTAGTCAACAGTCCACGCCGTGACTTCCTGGTGCGGTCACCAATCCCTAGGGTTCTCGGCTCGTTTAACTTGGTTACATTTCTTTGCTATTATTTTTCCTTTGCTTTTCTTGTGCTTTCTTCTATTGTATTTCATTATTTTATGTCTTCTCACTCATAAAGAAGTGTAGTTCTAGGCATCCTAGCTGTCTGGACAACACTGGCCACCGGAACAGTAGAACGCACTACCGAACATAGGGGTGTTACAACAACAAAAACTAAAAAAATATGGTATACTCGATATACCCGGTGAAATCTCAAAATGTAGCACAAGCAGCCTATTCTGCTGCTCTGTTCGTCTGTCTACCTGCGACAGCAATGAAAAAGCTATCGCTGAGCCAATGTCTCAGTGGTGCACAACATAAAAAAAATACAATTTAAAACCATAAACCATAACTCATATAAACAGTGAATACTTAAAATAATAGTTAAATTTAAAAGACAGAGAATGTCGTAAAGAATTTAAACTCTATTTCACAATATCACAATAAATATCAATAAATCACACACACAGCTTAATCATGATTCCATAGTCCAATTCATCCCAAAAGCCGATGGCTAGTGAGGAATAACATAGCTAGCTAGCAATAATATGGGCACTCATCCTATTCGTCCTCAACAGGCACACACCTCAACACTTCAGCCAGAGAGGGAATTCAAAGTCAATTCATCCCACTAGACAAGCTAGCGAGGAATTCAATCAATATACATGATAACTGTGGTTTCAAACCATTTGCAAAGTTTTTCAAGCAATAAGTATCCATCAAATATCCATTCAAACAAATTTCCACAATTTAAAACAATAACATATAAATAGTCATAATTTATTTCAATTGAAAAATTTAAAAGAAATAACTATTGTGCACAAACCTCTGAAGAGTAACCTCTTGGCCCTGACTCAGTGTTTCTTTCCCCTTCCCTGAGTCATTGCTAACTGAAACACACAATTTGAAGTGTTTCAGTACTCATTTAAACTATCTCTAACAATAAGGTTCAATAATTAATTTATTTAATTCTATTATTTTCCTTAGTCAACCTATAATGTTGACCCTTGATGCACTCTAGGTGAATTAGGTTTAATTTTACCAATATGTCACATTTTGCATTTCAATATGCTACCAATATAGTGCAATTTACCATTTTTACAAGTTGGCATTTATTGCCAAATTATTTCAAGCATCATTGTATGTAAATGTCAAGTTCTCAATTTTTGTGTGCTAGATTCTTCTAGCTTAAAGTTCTATTTCTCTTGGTTTTTAGTGTAACACCCCTATGTTCGGTAATGCGTTCTACTGTTCCGGTGACCAGTATTGTCCGGACAGCTAGAATGCCTAGAACTACACTTAAATATTGATGAGGAGACATAAAATAATGAAATACAAGAAAAGAAAATATAAGAAAAACAAAGGAAAAATAATAGCAATGAAATGTAACTAAGTTAAACGAGCTGAGAACCCTAGCGATGGGTGACCGCACTGGAAAATTGTGACGTGGACCGTTAACTAGCCCTGGACCGCAGGGAACCCTAAAAGATATTTTTAAGACATAATTAAAGACTTATTGAAGTATAAATATCATTAGAAATATCAAAGAAAAATTAATTAATTAGTACAAAGAAAAATGAGAAATCGAGAAAACGACAAAACTCGGTGTTACCGAAAAATCGGGAATACAATCCAAATAGGGGCATAGTGGTCATTTGACACCCCGAGCTGTCTTTTGACCTAAATGTCCATTAAAATTAAATGATATTACACTTGGAAAATGTCATTAAAAATTAAAATAGTGGTACATAATCTAAATTGCAAAAGATAGGAGGAAAATGTGGAAAATTGGAAAGTTTAACATAAAAAAATACTTTTAATCCTATTAGTGCTTAACTAACTCCACTTAAGTGGACATTTAATCAACCTTTGGATAGAAGATAACTTCATCTTCCTCACTTCGCAAAACCAGCCGAAAATGAAATATTCTCAAACCTCCATGGCCGAATTGCATGCAAGCTTCACTCTTCCATCTTCAAGCCATGATCCTTGCATTTTCCTTCACTAAAGTTGTTCTACACAACTTGGGCAGTAGATAGGCAGTAAGAAAGTTAAGTTTTGGTGAGGTTTTGAAGAATTTCAAAAGTGGTAAGTATGTATTTTTAATTCTTGTTTCATTAAACTTTGAATGGGTGTTGTGGGTAGTTGAATTATGGAAGGATTTTTGAAGTTTGATGAGTAGTTAATGTGTTCAATTTTGGCAGCCTTAAACTCCATGGGAATATGATTTGTTCTTTCATGTGTATGGTGATTAGTGAGGTTGATTGGAGGGCTTACATGTACTAGAGTTTAATTGTCACGTGTGTACTTGAAATGGACTTTGAAGTAGGGTTGTAAAATGAATATGGAAGTTTGGTGCATATGTACAAATTTGGGCAGCTTTGATGTACTTAGGAGAGCAGTATTTCATGTGTTTCAATATTGATTAATGAGTTAATGAAAGTGTATTGTTGATTTTGATCAATTAGGATTGGGTATATAAATGAGGTATGTCATGTGATTAATTGATGAAATTAGACTTGGAAAAATTATGTATTATAATGTGTATGTTGAGAGTGGTTACAAGCTACCAAAATGACCAAAAATGTGTTGCCAAATGTGTTAATATTATGGTACAAACCAGAATTGGCATGGAAGAGTGAACTTGGTAAGCATAGGATGTGTAATTGGTAAAGGATGAACAAATTGTAATAAGGCAGTGTATGTTTTGGCTTAGAACCTTAAGTGTGTGGCTCCAATTAGTATGAGACCAATTGAAGGTGAAATTAGGCACAAAAATGTGCCAACTTTCATGAAGGAAGCTTATCAAAATTCTGCTTAGAAGGTGACTTGAAAAATGACAAAATCCGGATTAGTGCTTTGAAAGCTTGAAAATTGACCATTTGGGCAGTAGTTGGTGTTTTGGCCATAAATCACTCAAAACAGGTCCAATTGACCTGAAATTTTTACCATGTATAGTTTAGACATATATCTATAATTATTATGAAGAACCAACACCTAGAAATGACCATAAGCAAGTCAAATAGCTTGCACAAGTTTAGGTCCAAAAACTTGTCGAACCAAAAGTGACCTAAAAATGACCTAAAGTTACCATTTTGGTACATTCTGTCCAGCATTGGTAAATTGATCATAACTTGGTCTACACAACTCACAATGACCTGAAAATTTTTCCCGTGTGCAATAAGACATAGACCTACAAGTTTATAGTTTGGACTGAAACCCGAAAATAGAGGAAACTAGGTCATCCAGTTAGGTCAAATTAGTATACCGAAATCTGGCAAATTGCAATAAAATGCAACATACTTGGAAATGAATTTGGTAACATGTACCAATACTAAAAGGCTATAAATGTGACATATTGGTAACATTAAAACCTAATTCACCTAGAGTGCATCGAGGGTCAACATCTTAGGTTGACTAAGGAAATAATAGAATTCAATAAGTTAATTATTAAGCTTTATTGTTAGAGATAGTTTAAATGAGTACTGAAACACTTCAAATTGTGTGTTTTAGTTAGCAAAGACTCAGGGAAGGGGAAGGAAACACTGAGTCAGGGCCAAGAGACATTTATCAAAGGTTTGTGCACAACAGTTATTTCTTTTGACTTTTCAATTGAAATAAATTATGAGAATTTTTGTATGTTATTGTTTTGAATTGTGAAAAATTGTTTGAATGGAAATTTGATGTATACTTATTGATTGAAAAGTATTGTAAATGGTTTAAAACCATAGCTATCATGTATATTGATTGAATTCCTCGCTAGCTTGTTTAGTGGGATGAATTGACTTTGAATTCCCTCTATGGCTGAAGTGTTGAGGTGTGTGCCTGTTGAGGACGAATAGAATGAGTACTCATATTATTGCTAGCTAGCTATGTTATTCCTCATTAGCCATCGGCTCTTGGGATGAATTGGACTTTGGAACATGATTAAGCTGTGTGTGTATGATTTATTGATATTTATTGTGATATTGTGAAATGGATTTTAAATTTTTTATGACATTTACTGTCTTTGAATTTAACTATGGTTTTAAGTATCCATTATTTATACCACTTATGATTTATGATTTAAAGTTGTATTTTGTTAATATTGTGCACCGCTGAGACATTGGCTCAGCGATAGCTTTATTGCGATCGCAGTAGACAGATCGACGTAAGCGTGACTAAGGTCGCTAGTGCTACTTTGAGAGTTCATCGGGTATATTGAGTATACCATATTTTGCATTTTGTATTGTAATGTATGTTCACTGTATGTATATATTGTTCTTGGTTTTGAGCAGTTGTAAATTAAAATTGTACCTTAAAGTTGTAAACTAAATTTGTAAATTATTTTGGCTTGAAAAAATTGTGATATATTTCTTTTATCTCAGCTTTTGAAAACACTAAAAAATCATTATGGATTTGAGTTGACAATTGTTAAGAAACTTATTGTGTTGATTGAATATTGGAGTTTGGGGATTGAACAAAATAATTGAAGTGCTTTTTTACAAGTTTTTGAAGAACTGCTTTATTCACAATACAGATGGCACTCTGCCAAAATTTTTACAGAAATTATTTATTCTTCAAATGTGTTATCTAGTTTTACTTCAGTTAAAATTTTTTTAACACTTATAAATAGTGCTCACCACTGTAAAAAGAAGTAAGAAAAGGTTTAAAATCCCTTGTAGTGCATTTAATGGGTTATCAGTAGACGAAGTTTGGTAATTCATTAGGTATACTACGGGATCATGTTATGCCTTACAGAGGGCTAGGGTGTGACATTTAGCTTCTGGTCAAAGAAGCAAAATTGTAGCTCTATGTCTTATTGCACTCGAGGCAAAATTTCAGGTTATTTTGAGTTGTATAGACCAAGATATATTCAATTTACTAAAGCTGGACAGATTGCACTAAAATGGCAACTTTAGGTCATTTTTAGATCATTTCTGGTTCTAGTAGTTTTTAAACCCGAACTTGTGCAAGCATTTTGACTTGCTTATGGTCATTTCTGTGTTTTGGTCTGTTCATAAGATTTGTAGCTCTGTGTCTAATCTATTCATGGTAAAAATTTCAGGTCATTTGGACTTGTTTTAAGTGAGTGATGGCCGAAACACTAACTGCTGCCCAAATGGTCAATTTTCAGGTTTGCAAAGTCACTAATCCGGATTTGGTCATTTTTAAAGTTAGTTTCTAGGCAGAATTTTTGCAACATTTCTGCATGAAAGTTGGCCTATTTGGTGTCTATTTTCACTCCCCATTGGCCTCATACCAATTGGGTCCACAATATTGAACTTATAACCTAATTTGGTACTGCCATCAATACACAACCTGCACAAGACACTTACACTTCCAATTTCACATTCCTTCTCCTTCTCATTACTTCATTATTCATGCATAGCACTTCTATAAATATTAAACACAATTCCAGCAAGCATATTGGGCAGAACACTCAAGTGCTCAATGCACAAAATACACCATTCAAGTTCAACATTCACTTCCACCAAAATTCAACATATCTCAATATCAATATCACACATACACTTCCATATACTCATACCTCAATATCAATTATACATGCTGCCCACAATTTAACACTATCATATTTCAATAATAAACTTTATATTCACACATACAAATTCATGATATTATAGGCTACCAAACATGGTAGTTTGCCAAAGCATCAAGGTCCCATTTCAAATCCTTAATTCAAGCACTAACATGCACATCCTTGAATACTAACTTACTACATCTTCCATTAGAGTTAATCAACCTGTTTTCCCATCATTTACATGTAAACAACAAGTTAAACATTTTAACTTTCATGGCTGCCAAAATAGTACATCACCAATAATTCATCAAACCTCAAAACTTCTTCCATAATCAAAGAACCACAACCTTAGTTACAGTATTAATGAAATAATAATTGAAAACACCCACTTACCTCCTTTCAAGCTTCTTTAAAACTCACTAAAACTTATCTTTCTTGCTCCAAGTATGCTGCCCAAGGTGTGTAGACAAGGTTTAGTGAAGGAACCTAGTGAAAAAGATGGCTAAATCAATAGTGCATGGAGGTAGAATGAGGTTTGGCTATGGAGCTTTAATGGAGGATGAATTCGGCCATTGTTTTGAGAGGTTGAAGAAGACCTTTTTTCTATCCACTAAAACCATTTTATGTCTCTTATAATGTAGTTAGTGGAGCACTAGGATTAGTTTTATTGTTTACTTATTCAAAGTTTTATTATTTGTACATTTATCTCAATTATTTCACTATTTACATAATGTATCTCATTTTAATTTTTCATGACATTTCCAAAGTGTAATATCATTTATTTTTAATGAACATTTAGGTCAAAAGGCAACTCGGGATGTCAATTGACCACAATGCCCCTATTCGAGTTGCATTCCCGATTTTTCAATAACACCGAGTTTTGTTGTTTTCTCAATTTCTCGTTTTTCCTTGTACTAATAAATTAAATTTTTTTTTATATTTCTAATGACATTTATACTTCAATAAGTCTTTAATTATGTCTCCAAACTAAATTTTGAGGGTTCCCTGCAGTCCTGGGGTCGGCTATTGTCTGCGCTGTAACTTCCATGTGCGGTCACCCATCGCTATGGTTCTCAGCTCGTTTAACTTGGTTACATTTCATTGTTATTATTTTTCCTTTGTTTTTCACGTATTTCATTATTTTATGTCTCCTCACTAACATTTAAATATAGTTCTAAGCATCCTAGCTATCCGGACAGACACTGGTCACTAGAACAGTAGAACGCACTACGAAATATAGGGGTGTTACAATTCTCCCCCCCTTAAAATAAATTTCGTCTCGAAATTTTACCTGGCATCAGTCTCTGAACAGCTGTGGGGGTTGTCTCCTTATGTCCTCTTCACGTTTCCAAGTAGCTTCCTGGCTTGAATGATGGTTCCATAGCACTTTCGCCAAGGGTATCTGTTTGTTCCTTAGCTGCTTCACCTCATGTGCCAGAATCTCTATGGGTTCTTCCTCTTATGAATGGTCTGGATTTACCTCAATCTCTTCAACTGATAGAAAGTGAGATGGGTCAGATCTGTACCTCCTTAACATGGACACATGGAAGACACTGTGTATCCTTTCTAGCTCTGGAGGTAATGCTAACCGATATGCCAAAGGACCCACTCTTTCCAGAACTTCATATGGTCTGATAAAATGAGGGCTCAGTTTCCCCTTTCTACCAAATCTCATAATCCTCTTCCAAGGAGAAACTTTGAGGAATACCTTATCACCCACTGCATATTCAATATCTCTTCTCTTCATATCAACATAGGACTTCTGACGATCTGATGTAGCCTTGAGTCGATCTCTGATCAATCTGATCTTTTCCTCTGTCTGTTGAACAATTTCTAGCCCAATCATCTTTCTTTCACCTATTTCATCCCAACATAGGGGAGTTCTGCCCTTCTTGCCATACAAAGCTTCATATGGAGGCATCCCAATGCTTGATTGGTAGCTATTGTTATAAGCAAACTCAATCAAAGGCAAGTGTATATCCCAACTACCTTCAAACTCAATCACATAAGCCCGTAGCATATCCTCCAATATATGAATTATCCTCTTAGACTGGCCATCTGTCTGTGGGTGGAATGATGTGCTAAAGTTCAATCTAGTTCCTAGGGCTCTCTAAAGACTACCCCAGAATTTAGAAGTGAACCTAGGATCTCTGTCTGATACAATCGATACTGGCACTCCATGCAGTTTTACAATCTCATTTATGTACAATCTGGCCAATCTCTCCAAACTATAGTCCATCCGGATTGGTAAAAAGTGAGCAGACTTGGTTAGTCTATCAACTATAACCCATACTGCGTCATGACTATTCTGTGTCCTCAAAAGTCCCATCATAAAATTCATAGTTATCCGTTCCCATTTCCACTCTGGTACTGGCAATGGATGTAACAAACCTATGGGAACTTGATGTTCTTCCTTCACTTGCTGACAAGTTAGGCATTTGGAAACAAAATCAGCTATATCCCTCTTGATACCCATCCACCAGTAATGCTCTTTTAACCCGCTGTACATTTTAGTTCCACCAGGGTGCATAGCAAAAGGAAACTCATGTGCTTCCTTCATAATGATCTGTCTCAATTCCACATCACTAGGAACACACATTCTACCCTAATGTAGTAGTAAACCATCATCACTCACAAAAAATTTAGATTTCTTGCCCTACTGGACTTCTTTTAGTAGCTTATGATATTTTTCATCATTCTGAGTAGCCATTCTGATCTGATCAATCAACACTGGCTGTACATGCCATGCAACTACTATCTGTCCCTCATCATCAATAAACACCACCACAAATTGGTTGAGATATGGTCTGAATATAGTGTTCATCAGATCCATAAAAGCTGCTGGAGCTTTAGTTAACCCGAATGGCATTACTAAAAACTCATAGTGGCCATATCGAGTTCTAAAAGCAGTTTTTGGAATACTCTGCTGTTGCACTTTCAATTGATAATAACCAGATCGCAAATCAATTTTAGAGAATATAGCTGCACCCTTCAACTAATCAAACAGATCATCAATGCGAGGCAATGGATATCTGTTCTTTATTGTCACCTTATTCAACTGTTAGTAGTCAATACATAAGCGGAGAGTGCCATCTTTCTTCTTAATAAACAATAATGGCGCTCCCCAAGGTGACACACTAGGGCGGATGAAGCCCTTTTCAAGTGGTTCTTGCAACTGTACCTTTAACTCCTTCAACTCTGCTGGTGCCATTCTGTATGGTGTTATGGAGATTGGATCCACACCAGGCATAACATTAATTTCAAACTGCACCTCTCTTTCTAGAGGTAATCCTGGCAATTCATCAGGAAACACATTTGGAAAGTCATATACTGTAGGGATGTCCTTCAATGCTGGACTCCCTACTTGGGTGTCTATCACATGTGCCAAGTATGCTTCACACCCTTTTCTGATCATTTTACTGGCTAGTGCAGCCGAAACAATGTTTGATGGCAATAGCTGCCTCTCCCCATGTATTACCACATCACTATACTAAGGAAGACCAAAAGTGACTGCCTTCAGTCTACAGTCAATCATGGCGTGATGCCTGGCTAACCAATCCATGCCCAAGATGATATCATAATCTCTGAAGGGCATTTCAATGAGATCAGATAGAAAAGTATGTCCTTGGTTCACCAAAGGACAATCCCTATACATTCTATTAACCCTGACCACTTGTCCTAGCGGACTTGTTACTAGCACCTGAAAGTACATTTTCACATACGGGACAGCAATTCAATCAATGATGCTAGTACTCACATAGGAATGGGTCGAACTCGGATCAAATAACACAAACACATCTTGATTAAAAGTTGAGAACATACCAGCCACAACATCAGATGTCTCAGCCTCTTCTCTCTGTCTCATTGCGCAGATTCTGACTGGAGCACTGCCTTGCTCTGATTGATTCACTGTGCCTTGGCTACCTGCTGGACTACCTCTACCCCTGCCTCTACCTCTGCTAGGTGGTTGTGAACCTCTAGTGACAGGATTTTGAACTGACCCTTCAGCAATAGTAGGAGGTGGCCCAACTCTACGAGCACTGGTGCAGTCCTTAGCAAAGTGTCCTGTGCCTCCACAGTTATAACAGCCTCCTATGGCCTTATAGCATACCCCACCATGGCTTCTACCACAAGTTTCACGTTGGCGGGGAGGGTAGGAACTTCTGGTAGTCTACTGACCAGATGGAGGAGGTTTCTGTCCTGAAAATCTTCCTCTACCAGACTTTTTACCACCTCTGTTGTGTCCCCCAAAGTTCTTCCTCTTCCTAGTAGGACCACTGGAACCCTGATCTACTGACTTTCCCTCTTTCTCTTTTTCTGTCTTCTCTAATTTCTTTTTCTTTAGGGTCGCTTCTGACTCAATTCTTTCTAATTTCAGTGCTTGAGAAACAAGCTCAGAGAATTTATTATGTTTGAATCCGACTACTTGTAATCTAATACTAGGCTTTAAGCCGATTTCAAACCTCTTACATCTTTCCCTGCTAGTAGCAAGGAGACTTCCAGCATAGTAGCTCAGGCAGGAAAACTCCCTTTCATACTCTGCTACTAATCTACTTCCCTGTTTTAGACTTAAGAACTCCTGTACTTTCTGGTCTACATAGGTATCTGGGACTTATTTTTGTTTGAACTCTCGAGAATAGTCATCCCAGGTTAGCACTGGAGGTTCCACCAAACTATGAGGAATGGTTTTCCACCAGTCATATGCGTCTCCCTGTAGTAGTGACATTGAATACTCAAATCTCAGCTCTTTTGTGCAGTGCAGTTTTTTGAACACCCTATCCATTCTCTCTAACCATTATTCTGTCTCTAGAGCATTTACTGTCCCCTTGAACTCAGTAGCCCCATATTTAATCAGCTTGTCATACTGCTTAGCTGAAGACTGTGGTTGTACCACTGGTGTCTATAGTGGGACTTGAGTAGGCATATTTCTAGCTATCTGTTGGAACATCGCAGCCATCTGCTGTGCAAACTGAGCAGGGAACTGCGGTACTGAGGGGGCTGGTGTGGCTGATCCACTCACATTGTGTAGGACTGAGGCATCCCCTTGTACCTCAACCTCTATTGATTGATTGACCGAACGATCCCCTTCTTCCATAGTCAATTTGAGGATCTTAGACCTCCTGAACAAATAACACAAGGAGATTTCCTCCTGTTAGTGCATATTTATAATGTAATGTACTGTATGTATCAAATAATGACATTGAGTAGTTTCACTATAAAGAAAGAATATTCAAATTATAGGTCAAAATAGAATTTAAAAACTAGCTCTGATACCACCAAAACATGTCACACCTACCCCTCTATAAGGCATAACATGATCCCGTAGTATACCTAATGAATTATCAAACTTCGTCTACTGATAACCCATTAAATACACTACATGGGATTTTAAACCTTTTCTTACTTCTTTTTACAATGGTGAGCACTATTGACAGGTGTTAAGAATTTTCTTTTACTGAAGTGAAACCAAATAACAAATCTGAGTATCAATAATTTCTATAAAAATTTTGGCAGAGTGCCACCTGTATTTTGAATAAAACAGTTCTTCAAAAACCTGTAAAAAGCACTCCAATAAGTTTGTTCAATCCCCAAACTCCAATAACTGTTCAACACAATAAATTTCTCAACATTTGTCAACTCAATTCAACAACAATTTTCCAGTGTTTCCAAAAGCTGAGATAAGATAAATATATCACAATATTTTTACAATCTAAAATAATTTACAATTTTAGTTTACAATTGCTCAAGACCAAGTACAATATATACATACAGTGTACATACATTACAACAAAAACTACAAAATATGGTATACTCAATATAGCCGGTGAAATCTCAAAATGTTGCACAAGCAGCCTATTCTGCTGCTCTGTCCATCTGTCTGCCTGTGACAACAATGAAAAAACTATAGCTGAGCCAATGTCTCAGTGGTGCACAACATAAAAAAAAAATACAATTTAAAACCATAAACTATAAATCATATAAATAATGAATACTTAAAATCATAGTTAAATTCAAAAGACAGAGAATGTCGTAAAGAGTTTAAACTCTATTTCACAATATCACAATAAATATCAATAAATCACACACACAGCTTAATTAAGATTCCATAGTCCAATTTGTCCCAAAAGCCGATGGCTAGTGAGGAATAACATAGCTAGCTAGCAATAATATGAGCACTCATCCTATTTGTCCTCAACAGGCATACACCTCAACACTTCAGCCAGAGAGGGAATTCAAAGTCAATTCGTCCCACTAGACAGGATAGCGAGGAATTCAATCAATATACACGATAGCTGTGGTTTCAAACCATTTGCAATGTTTTTCAAGCAATAAGTATCCATCAAATATCTATTCAAAAAAATTTCCACAATTTAAAATAATAACATACAAATAGTCATAGTTTATTTCAATTGAAAAATTCAAAAGAAATAACTATTGTGCACAAACCTCTGAAGAGTAACCTCTTGGCCCTGACTCAGTGTTTCTTTCCCCTTCCCTAAGTCGTTGCTAACTGAAACACACAATTTGAAGTGTTTCAGTACTCATTTAAACTGTCTCTAACAATAAGGTTCAATAATTAATTTTGTAACACCCTCCCTGTAGCAATTCTATATATTCTACTGTTTCGGTGACCGGTGTCGGTCCGGATAGCTAGAACGTCTGGAAAAATATTTAAACTAAAGTGAGGAACCATAATTAACCCCCACAGCAAGAGCAAGGTTTTGATTATCATAAAGTGAAGAAATTCCAAGGTTTATACAAGCCAATAAAGAGACCAAAGAGGTTAGTGCATGTTAATTACTTAATCTTGTTTATTTCTTAAAATTTAGTTTGAATATGAACAAATAATTAAGAAATTGAGATAAATCATGTGTGAAATTGAGAATGGAATTTTGACCAGCTTTATGGGAGTGGTAGTTGATGGTTTTGATGGATTTAAAATGGCTTAGAAATGGTGTTGATGTGTAGACATAAATTTGAAATGGATTAGTATGCCTAATTGACATGTATTGTGTGAACCTTGAATTGGAGCTAGGGTTTGGACACAAAAACTTGGATTTTGTTCATGTGTTGGTGAATGAAAGTTTAAATGGTCAATTAGTGACCATTTGGCTGTGTATGATGAAGAATTGAAGTGAGTGGTAGCTTGGGATTTGAGTTTGGCTGAGCTGCCTTGTGTGACTTGCAGGTTTAGATGTGAGTCCAGCCTGTTTGGGCAGCTATAACTTGGGTTGTGCAGGTTCAATTGGTGCAAGGCTAATTGTACATGAAACTAGACACATAATGGCACAACTTTGGTATAGAAACCTTTCCCAGAAAACCAAACTAAGTTGACATAAAAATTGTCCTAATCCGGGTGATCTGCATTCTGCCTGGGCAAAATGACCAAATGAATAGTATTTATTCATTTGGTCATAAATCAGTGTAAAAAGGTCCAATTAACCTGAAATTTTACCAACAGAAAGCTGAGACATATGCCTACAACTTTTATGAAGAACACAAATCCAAATTCTGACCATAACCTAGTCAAATCACCAACCAAACTTAGGTTACCAAATCTGGCAGAACCAGTTTAGCCCAGAATTTTGGATTCTATCGAATCCGGCCAGTTATGGTGTTTAGGCCATAACTTAATCTACAAAACTCCAAATGAAGTGATTCAAAAAAGGAAATGTAACTAGATAAAATAAGGAACAACTTTTATGAAGACAATTTTACCAAATTCCTACTGTATAAATGACCAATGGAACAGTAAACACAAGGCTTGAAATCTAAAAATTTTGAACAACTAGCACTAAGCTTAGAAATGGTATTGGCAACCAATACCAACAATTTTAGAATGCAAAATGTGCTATGTTGGGAGTATTAGAACCAATGTACCTATTGTCTATGCAAAAGTTAACGTTTTAGTTGACTAATGAAATGAATAGTAATACCTAAACTTAAATTTCAAGAATTGTACAATTTAAAAGTGTAACATACCCTAATACACTTAGCAAGATTGGTTTGGATAGGTTGGCATGCCAATAGGGTTTAGTTAGCAATACTGCACATGGCATTATGCCATTCTGTGATTTTATGGCTTTCAGCCATTCTGACATTGTGTTGATACTTGGCCTTGTGCCTAATGTTATTACAGCTTATTAGCTGTTCTGTTGCACACCGGGAGATGCATATGTGACTGATGGTGTGACGGCCTAAGGTACTAGATAGCCAGTGCCAGTTTACCCGTTTATGTAGTCCAGTCATCCAGTATAGGTTACTTGGGCAACCAAAAATGAAAGTAAATAAATTTAATGAAATTATGAATATAACAAGTACAAAATAAATAAGATTACCAATAATGATCGAAAAATTGTCTGCATAAGACATCAGAACATGCACTGCATATTTATTTTCTGTTATTTCATTTTATTTTATTATTGGCACCACTAAGCATTATTGCTTAGTGCGTTGCTTTTTGCTACGCATAGGTTATGGAGAGACCGACTGAGAGCCCAGTGACCACAGACTGGGTGAGATCTTCTGCAGCTCTGCATAGTGTCCGTGTCACCTCACCGTCATCAGTGCATTGGTAGGACACTAGGTTTTATTTTGGTATTTTGTAATTAACTTTTATTTTCTCATGTGTAATTAAGACTTATAAAATATATTTTAGTATTGATATAAATAGTGGAAATTATGTTTATGAATGAAAAAGTGAATATCATATGAAATTATGTAATATATTTTAGTATTGATGACTTTTACATGAATATCATATGAAATGAATGTTTGAGAAATGAAAATGTTGTTGAAAAATATTGAGATTTTGTTGATGAAATAGAGTTTGGGATTGATTGAAAATTTTGAAAGTTTTTTTCACAGGTTCCGAAGAACTATTTTATCTATTTTTAGCCGGCACTCTGCCGGATTTTCTATAAAATTTACAGAACCTCAAATAAATTATAATTTCAATAAATGACTTAAATAAATGATATTTCATGAATTTTACTTCATAACTATGAAAGAAATAAAGTAGGAAGAATAAAAATAGTTGAACTAAAATAAGGTGTTCTAGTACACTGCGTGGCATACCTTGCTCGGTTACACTGTAGATGGGTAAGAGGTGTCACAAATTTATTTAATTCTATTATTTTCCTTAGTCAACCTATAATGTTGACCCTTGATGCACTCTAGGTGAATTAGGTTTAATGTTACCAATATGTCACATTTTGCATTTCAATATGCTACCAATATAGTGCAATTTACCGTTTTTACAAGTTGGCATTCATTGCCAAATTATTTCAAGCATCATTGTATGTAAATGTCAAGTTCTCAATTTTAGTGTGCTAGATTCGTCTAGCTTAAAGTCCTATTTCTCTTGGTTTTTAGCTTCTGGTCAAAGAAGCAAAATTGTACCTCTATGTCTTATTGCACTCGGGCAAAATTCCAGGTCATTCTGAGTTGTATAGACCAAGATATGGTAAATTTACTAAAGCTGGAAAGATTGCACTAAAATGGCAACTTTAGGTCATTTTTAGGTCATTTCTGGTTCTGGCAGTTTTTATACCCAAACTTTTACAAGCATTTTGACTTGCTTATGGTCATTTCTGGTTTTTTGTATCTTCATAAGAGTTGTAGCTCTATGTCTAATCTATTCATGGTAAAAATTTCAGGTCATTTGGACCTGTTTTGGGTGAGTTATGGCCAAAACATTAACTACTGCCCAAATGGTCAATTTTTAGGTTTGCAAAGTCACTAATCCAAATTTGGTCATTTTTAAGGTTAGTTTCAAGGCAGAATTTTTGAAACATTTCTACATGAAAGTTGGCCTATTTGGTGTCTATTTTCACTCCCCATTGGCCTCATACCAATTGGGTCCACAATTTTGCACTTATAACCTAATTTAGGTACTGCTATCAATACACAACCTGCACAAAACACTTACACTTCCAATTTGACATTCCTTCTCCTCCTCATTACTTCATTATTCATGCATAGCACTTCTACAAATATTAAACACAATTCCAGTAAGCATATTGGGCAAAACACTCAAGTGCTCAATGCACACAATACAACATTCAAGTTCAACATTCACTTCCACCAAAATTCAACATATCTCAATATCAATACCACACACACACTTCCATATACTCATACCTCAATATTAATTACACATGCTACCCACAATTTAACACTATCATATTTCATTAATAAACTTCATATTCACATACACAAATTCATGATATTATAGGCTGCCAAACATGGCAGTTTGCCAAAGCATCAAGGTCCCATTTCAAACCCTTAATTCAAGCACTAACATGCACATCCTTGAATACTAACTTACTACATCCTCCATTAGAGTTAATCAACCTATTTTCCCATAATTTACATGTAAACAGCACGTTAAACATTTTAACTTTCATTGCTGCCAAAATGGTACATCACTAATAATTCATCAAACCTCAAAACTTCTTTCATAAATCAAACAACCACAATCTTAATTACAATATTAATGAAATAATAATTGAAAACACCCACTTACCTCCTTTAAAGCTTCTTTAAAACTCACTAAAACTTATCTTTGCTACTCCAAGTATGCTGCCCAAGGTGTGTAGACAAGGTTTAGTGAAGGAACCTAGTGAAAAAGATGGCTAAATCAATGGTGCATGAAGGTAGAATGAGGTTTGGCTATGAAGCTTTAATGGAGGATGAATTCAGCCACTGTTTTGAGAGGTTGGAGAAGACCTTTCTTCTGTCCATTAAAACCATTTTATGTCTCTTATAATGTAGTTAGTGGAGCACTAGGATTAGTTTTATTGTTTATTTATTCAAAGTTTCATTATTTGCACATTTATCTCAATTCTTTCACTATTTATATAATGTATCTCATTTTAATTTTTCATGACATTCCAAAGTGTAGTATCATTTATTTTTAATGAACATTTAGGTCAAAATGAAAATCGGGATGTCAATTGACCACAATGCCCCTATTTGGGTTGCATTCCCGATTTTTCGGTAACACCGAGTTTTGTCATTTTCTCGATTTCTCGTTTTTCCTTATACTAATAAATTAATTTTTCTTTGATATTTCTAATGAAATTTATACTTCAATAAGTCGTTAATTATGTCTCAAAACTAAATTCTGAGGGTTCCCTACAGTCCTGGGGTCGGCTATTGCCTGCACCGTAACTCCCCCGTACGGTCACTCATCGCTACGGTTTTCGGCTCATTTAACTTGGTTACATTTCATTGTTATTATTTTTCCTTTGTTTTTCTTGTATTTTCCTTTCTTGTATTTCATTATTTTGCTCACTAACATTTAAATGTAGTTCTAGGCATCCTAGCTGTTTGGACAGACACTAGTCACCAGAACAGTAGAACGCACTACCGAACATAGGGGTGTTACAATTCTCCCCCCTTAAAATAAATTTCGTCTTGAAATTTTACCTGGCATCAGTCTTTGAACAGCTGTGGGTGTTGTCTCCTCATGTCCTCTTCACGTTCCCAAGTAGCTTCCCGGCTTGAATAATGGTTCTACAGCACTTTCACCAAAGGTATCTGTTTGTTCCTTAGCTGCTTCAACTCATGTGCCAGAATCTCTACGAGTTCTTCCTCATATGAAAGGTCTGGATTTACCTCTATCTCTTTAACTGATAGAACATGAGATGGGTCAGATCTGTACCTCCTTAACATGGACACATGGAAGACACTGTGTATCCTTTCTAGCTCTGGAGGTAATGCTAACCGATATGCCAAAGGACCCACTCTTTCCAGAACTTCATATGGTCCGATAAAATGAGGGTTCAGTTTCCCCTTTCTGCCAAAATCTCATAATCTCTACTAAGGAGAAACTTTGAGGAATACCTTATCACCCACTGCATATTCAACATCTCTTCTCTTCATATCAACATAGGACTTCTGACGGCCTGATGCAGCCTTGAGTCGATCTCTGATCAATCTGATCTTTTTCTCTATCTGCTGAACAATTTCTAGCCCAATCATATTTCTTTCACCAGCTTCATCCCAACATGGGGGAGTTCTGCACTTCCTGCCATATAAAGCTTCATATGGACGCATCCCAATGCTTGATTGGTAGCTGTTGTTATAAGCAAACTCAATCAAAGGCAAGTGTATATCCCAACTACCTTCAAACTCAATCACACAAGCCCGTAGCATATCCTCCAATATCTGAATTACCCTCTTAGACTGGCCATCTGTCTGTGGGTGGAATGCTGTGCTGAAGTTCAATCTAGTTCCTAGGGCTTTCTAAAGACTACCCCAGAATCTAGAAGTGAACCTAGGATCTCTGTCTGATACAATCGATACTGGCACTCCATGCAGTTTTACAATCTCATTTATGTACAATCTGGCCAATCTTTCCAAACTATAATCCATCCGGACTGGCAAAAAGTGAGCAGACTTAGTTTGTCCATCAACTATAACCCATACTACATCATGACTATTCTGTGCCTTCGGAAGTCCCATCATAAAATCCATAGTTATCCATTCCCATTTCCACTTTGGTACTGGCAATGGATGTAACAAACTTGTGGGAACTTGATGTTCTGCCTTCACTTGCTGACAAGTTAGGTGTTTGGAAACAAAATCAGCTATATCCCTCTTCATACCCATCCACCAGTAATGCTCTTTTAACCCTCTGTACATTTTAGTTCCACTAGGGTGCATAGCAAAAGGAGACTCATGTGCTTCCTTCATAATGATGTGTCTCAATTCCACATCACTAGGAACACACATTCTACCCTGATGTAGTAGTAAACCATCATCTCTCATAGAAAATTCAGGTTTCTTTCCCTGCTAGACTTCTTTTAGTAGCTTTTGATATTTTTCATCATTCTGAGCAGCCATTCTGATATGATCAATCAACACTGGCTGTACATGCCATGCAACTACTGTCTGTCCCTCATCATCAATAAATACCACCACAAATTGGTCGAGATATGGTCTGAAGATAGTGTCATCAGATCCATAAAAGCAGCTGGAGCATTAGTTAACCCGAATGGCATTACTAGAAACTCATAGTGGCCATATTGAGTTTTGAAAGCAGTTTTTGGAATACTCTACTCTTGCACTTTCAATTGATAATAACCAGATCGCAAATCAATTTTGGAGAATACAGCTGCAACCTTCAACTGATCAAACAGATCATCAATGCGAGGCAATGGATATCTGTTCTTTATTGTCACCTTATTCAACTGCGGTAGTCAATACATAAGAGGAGAGTGCCATCATTTTTCTTAACAAACAATACTGGCGCTCCTCATGTTGACACACTAGGGTCGATGAAGCTCTTTTCAAGTAGTTCTTGCAACTGTACCTTCAACTCCTTCAACTCTGCTAGTGCCATTCTGTATGGTGTTATGGAGATTGGATCCACACTAGGCATAACATTAATTTCAAACTGTACCTCTCTTTCTAGAGGTAATCCTGGAAATTCATCAGGAAACACATCTAGAAAGTCATATACTGTAGGGATGTCCTTCAATGCTAGACTCCCTACTTGGGTGTCTACCACATGTGCCAAGTATGCTTCACACCCTTTTCTAATCATTTTACTAGCTAGTGCAGCCAAAACGATGTTTGATGGCAATAGCTGCCGCTCCCCATGTATTACCACATCACTGTACTGAGGCAGACCAAAAGTGACTGTCTTCAGTCTATAATCAATCATGGCGTGATGCCTGGCTAACCAATCCATGCCCAAGATGATATCATAATCTCTGAAGGGCATTTCAATGAGATCAGACAGAAAACTATATCCTTGGATCACCAAAGGACAATCCGTATACATTCTATTAACCCTGACCTCTTGTCCTAGCTGACTTGTTACTAGCACCTCAAAGTCCATTTTCACATATGGGACAGCAATGCAATCAATGATGCTAATACTCACATAGGAATGGGTAGAACCCGGATCAAATAACATAAACACATCTTGATTAAAAGTTGAGAAGGTACCAGCCACAACATCAGATGTCTCAGCCTCTTCTCTCTATCTCATTGCGTAGACTCTGACTGGAGCACTGCCTTGCTCTGATTGATTCACTGTGCCTTGGCTGCCTGCTGGACTACCTCTACCCCTGCCTCTACCTCTGCTAAGTGGTTGTGAACCTCTGGTGACAGGATTCTGAACTGACCCTTCAGCAGTAGTAGGAGTTAGCCCAACTCTACGGGCACTGGTGCAGTCCTTGGCAAAGTGTCCTGTGCCTCCACAGTTATAACAGGCTCCTATGGCCTTATAGCATACGCCACCATGGCTTCTACCACAAGTTTCACATTGGCGGGGAGGGTAGGAACTTCTGGGAGTCTACTAACTAGATGGGGGAGGTTTCTGTCCTGAAAATCTTCCTCTACCAGACTTCTTACTACCTCTGTTGTGTCCCCTAAAGTTCTTCCTCTTCCCAGTAGGACCACTGGAACTCTGATTTACTGACTTTCCCTCTTTCTCTTTTTCTGTCTTCTCTTATTTCTTTTTCTCTAGGGCCACTTCTAACTCAATTCTTTCTAATTCTAGTGCTTGAGAAATAAGCTCAAAGAAGTTATTATGTTTGAATCCGACTACTTGTAATCTGATACTAGGCTTCAAGCCGATTTCAAACCTCTTACATCTTTCCCTGCTAGTAGCAAGGAGACTTCCAGCATAGTGGCTCTGGCGGGAAAACTCCCTTTCATACTCTGTCACTGATCTACTTCCCTGTTTCAGACTTAAGAACTCCTGTAGTTTCTAGTCCACATAGGCATCTGGGATATATTTTTTTCTGAACTCTTGAAGAAAGTCATCCCAGGTTAGCATTGGAGGTTCCACCAAACTATGAGGAATGGTTTTCCACCAATCATATGCGTCTCCCTGTAGTAGTGACACTGAAAACTCAAATCTCAGCTCTTTGATGCAGTGTAATTTTTTGAACACCCTATCCATTCCCTCTAACCATTGTTCTGCCTCTAGAGGATCCACTGTCTCCTTGAACTCAGTAGCCCCATATTTAATCAGCTTTTCATACTGCCTAGTTGAAGACTGTGGTTGTACCACTAGTGTCTGTAGTGGGACTTGAGTAGGCATATTTCCAGCCATATATTGGAACATTGCAGCCATCTGCTGTACAAACTGAGCAAGGAACTGCGATACTAAGGGGGCTGGTGCGGCTGATCCACTCACATTGTGTAGGGCTGGGGCATCCCCTTGTACCTCAGCCTCTATTGATTGATTGACTGAACGATCCCCTTCTTCCATAGTCAATTTGAGGATCTCAGACCTCCTGAATAAATAACACAAGGAGAT
The DNA here is from genome assembly GCF_030052815.1 of Hevea brasiliensis. Taxonomy (NCBI): domain Eukaryota; kingdom Viridiplantae; phylum Streptophyta; class Magnoliopsida; order Malpighiales; family Euphorbiaceae; genus Hevea; species Hevea brasiliensis. The sequence continues at coordinate 80,663,296 of NC_079504.1, forward strand.
TTCCTCCTATTAGTGCATATTTATAATGTAATGTACTGTATGTATCAAACAATGACATTGAGCAGTTGCACTATGAAGAAAGAATATTCAAATTACAGGTCAAAACAGAATTTAAAAACTAGCTCTAATACCACTAAAACATGTCACATCCTACCCCTCTATAAGGCATAACATGATCCCGTAGTATACCTAATGAATTACCAAACTTCGTCTACTGATAACCCATTCAATACACTACAAGAGATTTGAAACCTTTTCTTACTTCTTTTTACAGTGGTGAGCACTATTGACAGGTGTTAAAAATTTTCTTTTACTGAAGTGAAACCAAATAACAAATCTGAGTATCAATAATTTCTGTAAAAATTTTGGTAGAGTACCACTTGTATTTTGAATAAAACAGTTCTTTAAAAACCTGTAAAAAGCACTTCCAATAAGTTTGTTCAATCCCCAAACTCCAATAACAGTTCAACACAATAAATTTCTCAACATTTGTCAACTCAATTCAACAACTTTCCAGTGTTTCCAAAAGCTGAGATAAGATAAATATATCACAATATTTTTACAAGCCAAAATAATTTACAATTTTAGTTTACAACTGCTCAAGACCAAGTACAATATATACATACAGTATACATACATTACAACAAAAACTACAAAATATGGTATACTCAATATACCCGGTGAAATCTCAAAATATAGCACAAGCAGCCTATTCTACTACTCTATCCGTATGTCTACCTGCGACAGCAATGAAAAAGCTATCGCTGAGCCAATGTCTCAGTGGTGCACAACATAAAAAAAATACAATTTAAAACCATAAACCATAAATCATATAAACAGTGGATACTTAAAATCATAGTTAAATTCAAAAGACAGAGAATGTCGTAAAGAATTTAAACTTTATTTCACAATATCATAATAAATATCAATAAATCACACACACAGCTTAATCAAGATTCCATAATCCAATTCATCCCAAAAGCTGATGGCTAGTGAGGAATAACATAACTAGCTAGAAATAATATAAGCACTCATCCTATTCGTGCTCAACAGGCACACACCTCAACACTTCCGCCAGAGAGGGAATTCAAAGTCAATTCGTCCCAGTAGACAAGCTAATGAGGAATTCAAGCCATATACATGATAGCTGTGGTTTCAAATAATTAGCAATGTTTTTCAAGCAATAAGTATCCATCAAATATCCATTCAAACAAATTTCCACAATTTAAAACAATAATATACAAATGGTCATAATTTATTTCAATTGAAAAATTCAAAAGAAATAACTGTTGTGCACAAATCTCTGAAGAGTAACCTCTTGGCCCTGACTCAGTGTTTCTTTCCCCTTCTCTGAGTCGTTGCTAACTGAAACACACAATTTGAAGTGTTTCAGTACTCATTTAAACTGTCTCTAACAATAAGGTTCAATAATTAATTTATTCAATTCTATTATTTTCCTTAGTCAACCTATAATGTTGACCATTGATGCACTCTAGGTGAATTAGGTTTAATGTTACCAATATGTCACATTTTGCATTTCAATATGCTACCAATATAGTTCAATTTACCATTTTTACAAGTTGGCATTCATTGCCAAATTATTTCAAGCATCATTGTATGTGAATGTCAAGTTCTCAATTTTTGTGTGCTAGATTCGTCTAGCTTAAAGTCCTATTTCTCTTGGTTTTTAGCTTCTAGTCAAAGAAGAAAAATTGTAGCTCTATGTCTTATTGCACTCAGCGCAAAAATTCAGGTCATTCTAAGTTGTATAGACCAAGATATGGTCAATTTACTAAAGCTGGACAGATTGCACTAAAATGGCAACTTTAGGTCATTTTTAGGTTATTTCTGGTTCTGGCAGTTTTGATATCAGAAATTTTGCAAGCATTTTGACTTGCTTATGGTCATTTCTGGGTTTTGGTATTTTCATAAGAGTTGTAGCTCTATGTCTAATCTATTCATGGTAAAAATTTCAGGTCATTTGGAACTGTTTTGAGTGAGTTATGCCCAAAACATTAACTGCTGCCCAAATGGTCAATTTTTAGGTTTGCAAAGTCACTAATCCAGATTTGATCATTTTTAAGGTCAATTTCTAGACAGAATTTTTGCAACATTTCTACATGAAAGTTGGCCTATTTGGTGTTTATTTTCACTCCCCATTGGCATCATACCAATTGGGTCCACAATTTTGCACTTATAACCTAATTTAGGTACTGCCATCAATACACAACCTGCACAAGACACTTACACTTCCAATTTGACATTCCTTCTCCTCCTTATTACTTCATTATTCATGCATAGCACTTCTACAAATATTAAACACAATTCTAGCAAGCATATTGGGCAAAACAGTCAAGTGCTCAATGCACACAATACATCATTCAAGTTCAACATTCACTTCCACCAAAATTTAACATATCTCAATATCAATATCACACATACACTTCCACATACTCATACCTCAATATCAATTACACATGCTACCCACAATTTAACACTATCATATTTCATTAATAAACTTCATATTCACACATACAAATTCATGATATTATAGGCTTCCAAACATGGCAGTTTGCTAAAGCATCAAGGTCCCATTTCAAAACCTTATTTCAAGCACTAACATGCACATCCTTGAATACTAACTTACTACATCTTCCATTAGAATTAATCAACCTATTTTCCCATCATTTACATGTAAACAACAAGTTAAACATTTTAACTTTCATGGCTGCCAAAATAGTACATCACCAATAATTCATCAAACCTCAAAACTTCTTTCATAAATCAAACAACCACAACCTTAGTTACAATATTAATGAAACAATAATTGAAAACACCCACTTACCTCCTTTGAAGCTTCTTCAAAACTCACCAAAACTTATCTTTCTTGCTCCAAGTATGCTGCCCAAGGTGTGTAGACAAGGTTTAGTGAAGGAACCTAGTGAACAAGATGGCTAAATCAATGGTGCATGGAGGTAGAATGAGGTTTGGCTATGAAGCTTTAATGGAGGATGAATTCGGCCATTGTTTTGAGAGGTTGAAGAAGACCTTTTTTCTGTCCACTAAAACCATTTTATGTCTCTTATAATGTAGTTAGTGGAGCACTAGGATTAGTTTTATTGTTTATTTATTCAAAGTTTCATTATTTGCACATTTATCTCAATTCTTTCACTATTTACATAATGTATCTCATTTTAATTTTTCATGACATTTCCAAAGTGTAATATCATTTATTTTTAATGAATATTTAGGTTAAAAGGCAACTTGGGATGTCAATTGACCATAATTTTCCTATTCGAGTTGCATTCCTGATTTTTCGGTAACACCGAGTTTTGTCATTTTCTCGATTTCTCGTTTTTCCTTGTACTAATAAATTAATTTTTCTTTGATATTTCTAATGACATTTATATTTCAATAAGTCTTTAATTATGTCTTGAAACTAAATTCCGAGAGTTCCCTACAGTCCTGGGGTTGGCTGTTGCCTACGCCGTAACTTCCCCGTGCTGTCACCCATCTCTATGGTTTTCGGCTCATTTAACTTGGTTACATTTCATTGCTATTATTTTTTCTTTGTTTTTCTTGTACTTTCCTTTCTTGTATTTCATTATTTTATGTCTCCTCACTAACATTTAAATGTAGTTCTAGGCATCCTAGCTGTCCGGACAGACACTGGTCACTAGAAGAGTAGAACGCACTACCGAACATAGGGGTGTTACACACAAGGGGAAGCCCCAGCTCTACAAAATGTCAGTGGGTCAGTAGCATTAGCCCCACAAATGCCGCAGTTTCCTGCACAGTTCGCACAGCAGATGGCTGCGATGTTCCAACAAATGGCTGGGGGTATGCCTGCTCAAGCTCCACCCCAGACTACTGTAGTGCAACCTCAAGCTCCAGTTAGACAATATGATAAGCTGTTGAAGTATGGGGCTATGGAATTTAAGGGTACAGTAGACCCTTTAGAGGCAGAGCAATGGCTTGAAAGAATGGACAGAGTGTTCAAGAAGCTGCACTGCCCAAATGAGCTGATATTTGAATACTCCATGTCACTACTACAAGGGGATGCATATGATTGGTGGAAAACCATCCCCCACAACTTGGTTGAACTACCAGTACTGACCTAAGATGACTTCATCAGAGAATTCAGACAAAAATACGTCCCAGATGCATATGTGGATCAGAAACTATAAGAATTTCTAAGTCTAAAACAAGACAACAGAACAGTGGCAGAATATGAGAGGGAGTTCTCCCACCTAAGCCACTATGCTGGGAGTCTCCTTTCTACTAGCAAGGAAAGGTGCAAGAGATTTGAGACGAGTTTAAAGCCCAGTTTGAGGATGCAAGTAGTGGGATTCAGACACACTAATTTTTTAGAGCTCATTTCTCAAGCATTTGAGTTGGAAAGAATTGAATCAGAAGCGACCCCAGCGAAAGAAAAATTAGAGAAAGCTAAAAAATCAGAGAAAGATAAGGGGAAAAAGTCAGTAGAGCCAAGTTCTGGTGGTACTTCTGGGAAGAGGAAGAAATTTGGTGGACCTAGCAGAGGTCGAGGTGGAAGGTTTGGAAGGGGCCAATTCTCTGGACAAAGACCCCCTAGGTCTGGTCAACAGTCGAGCAGGGGTTCACAACGTCCCTACCCCTGTGAGACTTGTGGCAAGATTCATGGGGGAGAATGTTATTGGGTAATAGGAGCTTGCTTTAACTGTAGAGGCAAAGGCCATTTTGCTAAGGACTGCACCAGTGCCCCTAGATTTGGTCCAGCTCCTACTACTGCAGAAGGATCTATTCAGAGTCCTACTACTAGAAGTTCACGACTGGTTAGTAGAGGAAAAGGCAAAGGTAGAGGTAATGCTTCTGGCAGTCAGGGTACTGTTAACTAGTTAGCACAAGGGAGTGCTTCAGCCAGGGTTTATACGATGAGACAATGAGAAGAGGCTGAGACTTCCGATGTTGTAGCTGGTACATTCTCTATCTCTGATCAAGAAGTATTTGTGTTGTTTGATCCGGGTTCAACCCACTCGTATGTTAGTGCTAGCATAGTCAGTTCACTTGTTGTTCCGTGTGTCAAAATGGGTTTTGAAGTGCTAGTAACTAGTCCGTTAGGATAAGAAGTTCGGGTCAACAGAATCTATAGAGACTGTCCTTTGGTGATCCAAGGACATGTTTTTCTGTCATATTTGATTGAAATGCCCTTAAGATATTATGATATTATCTTGGGCATGGAATGGTTAGCCAGGCATTAGGCCATGATTGACTGTAGACTAAAGACAGTCACTTTTGGTCTCCCTCTGTACGGTGATGTAGTAATACATGGGGAGAGGCATTTACTACCATCAAACATCATTTCGGCTGCACTAGCTAGAAGGATGATCAGAAAGGGGTGTGAAGCATACTTGGCACATGTGATAGACACCCAAGTGGGGAGTCCAGCACTGAGGGACATCCCTACGATATGTGACTTTCCGGATGTATTTCCTAATGAATTGCCAGGATTACCTCCAGAAAGAGAAGTGCAGTTTGAGATTCATATTATGTCTGGTGTGGATCCAATCTCCATAACACCATATAGAATTGCACCAGCAGAATTGAAGGAGTTGAAAGTGCAGTTGCAAGAGTTGCTTGACAAAGGCTTTATCTGCCCTAGTATGTCACCTTGGGAAGCACCAGTGTTGTTTGTTAAGACGAAAGATGGCACTCTCCGTTTATGTATTGACTATCGGCAGTTGAATAAGGTGATAATAAAGAATAGATATCTATTGCCCCGCATTGATGACTTATTTGATCAGTTGAGGGGTGCAGCTGTGTTCTCCAAAATTGACCTGAGATCAGGTTAATATCAGCTGAAAGTACAAGAGCATAGTATTCCTAAAACTGCCTTTAGAACCCACTATGGCCATTATAAGTTCTTGGTCATGCCATTCAGGTTAACTAATGCTCTGGCTACTTTTATGGATCTGATGAACACTATCTTCAGACCATACCTCAACCAGTTTGTTGTGGTATTCATAGATGATGTATTGGTCTATTCAAGGAGTGCAGAAGAGCATGATAGACATCTGTGGATTGTACTGTAGACTTTGAGGGAGAAATAGCTATACGCCAAATTGTCGAAGTGTGAATTTTGGCTGAAGGAAATATCTTTCTTGGGGCATGTAGTATCGGTAGAGGGCATCAAGGTAGATCCAAGTAAGATAGAAGCTGTCCTTAATTGGAGGCCACCTAGGAATATCACGGAGATTCACAGTTTTCTGGGTTTAGCTGGATACTACCGTCGATTTGTGAAGAGATTTTCCATGTTGGCATCTCCATTTACCAAGCTGCTTAGGAAAGATGTGAAATTTCAGTGGACGGATAAATGTCAATAGAGTTTTGATGAATTAAAGAAATGTTTGACTAAGGCTCTAGTCCTGACTTTACCTACTCTGGGTAAAGAATATACAATTTATAGTGATGCTTCTCACAATGGGTTAGACTGTGTATTGATGCAAGATCGGAATGTCATTGCTTATGCATCACATGAGCTAAAACTGCCTGAGAGGAATTATCCGACACATGATCTGGAGCTTGCAGCTATTGTGTTTGCTCTTAAGATCTGGAGACACTATTTGTATTGGGAGAAGTGCTACATCTACACAGATCATAAGAGTTTAAAGTATTTGGGCACTCAAAAAGAGTTGAATTTGAGACAGAAGAGATGGTTAGAGTTGATAAAAGACTATGATTGTTTGATAGACTATCAGTCGAGGAAAGCTAATGTTGTGGCTAACGCCTTAAGTCGCAAGACTATGGCAAGTCTACGGGTTACTCCTTTGTCTATGGTACATAAGTTGAGATCATTACATGCTAGCTTAGAGATTAATAATGAGGGGCAGACAGCAGTTGCATGACATGTACAGCCAGTGTTGATTGACCAGATTAGAATGGCTGCTCAAAATGATCAGAAGTATCAGAAGCTGTTGGAAGAAGTTCGACAAGGCAAGAAGCCAGAATTCTCAGTTAGAGATGATGGTCTACTGCTACACCAGGGCAGAATATGTGTTCCTAATGATTTTGATTTGAGGCAGATCATTTTAAAGGAAGCACATAAGTCTCCTTTTACCATGCACCCTAGTGGCACAAAAATGTATAGAGGGCTAAAAGAGCATTACTGGTGGATGGGTATGAAAAGAGATGTGGCAAAATTTGTCTCCAAATGCCTAACTTGTCAGCAAGTGAAGGCAGAGCCTCAAGTACCAACTGGTTTGTTACATCCAGTACCAGAATGGAAATGGGAGAGAATAACCATGGATTTTGTGATGGGACTTCCGAGGACACAGAAGAGTCATGATGCAGTATGGGTCATTATTGACAGACTGACCAAGTCTGCTCATTTTCTGCCAATTCGGATGGACTATAGTTTAGAAAGATTGGCCAGGTTGTACATTGATGAAATTGTGAAACTACATGGAGTGCTAGTATCCATCATATTAGTTAGAGATCCTAGGTTCACTTCTAGATTCTGGGGTAGTCTTCAGAGAGCCCTAGGAACTAGATTGAACTTCAGCACGACATTCCACCCATAAATCGGTGGCCAGTCTGAGAGGGTAATTCAGATTTTGGAGGACATGCTACGGGCTTCTGTGATTGAGTTTGAGGGCAGTTGGGACATACACTTGCCTTTGATTTAGTTTGCTTACAACAACAGCTACCAATCAAGCATTGGGATACCTCCATATGAAGCTTTTATTGCAGAAAATGCAGAACTCCCCTGTGTTAGGATGAAGTAGGTGAACGGAAGATGATTGGGCCAGAAATTATTCAGCAAACTGAAGAGAAAATCAGATTGATCAGAGATCGACTTAAGGCTGCATCAGACCATCAGAAGTCCTATATTGATTTGAAGAGAAGAGATATTGAGTATACAATGGGTGAGAAAGTATTCCTCAAGGTTTCTCCTTGGAAGAAGATTATGAGATTCAGTAAAAAGGGGAAAATAAGTCCTCGTTTCATTGGGCCATATGAGGTTCTGGAAAGGGTGGGTCCTTTGGCATATCATTCGGCACTACCTCCAGAGTTGGAGAAGATACATAATGTCTTCCATGTGTCTATATTAAGGAGGTATCGATCAAACCCATCTCATGTACTATCGATAGAAGAAATTGAAGTAAATCCAGACCTCACATATGAAGAAGAACCCATAGAGATTCTGGCTTATGAGGTGAAGCAACTACGGAATAAGCCGATACCGTTAGTGAAAGTGTTGTGGAACCATCATTCGGGCCAAGAAGCTACTTGGGAACGAGAGGAGGACATGAGGAGACAGCACCCACAGCTATTTAGAGACTGATACCAGGTAAAATTTTGAGATAAAATTTATTTAAGGGGGAGAGAGTTGTAACACCCCTATTTGCATAGCCTAGTATATTTCACTATTCCGGTGACCGGTGTCGATCCGGATAATTAGGGGGATTAGAACCATGTCTAAGACAGCTGGATAAGCCCTGAACACAAATAACTAGTAATTGTCAATTAGTTAAGTATAAATAAGAAAAATAGAACACAAGAAATTAAATGAGCCGAGAGTCACAGCGATGGGTAACCTTCTCAGGAAGGACTGCGAGATCAATTTAAACTCAAATTTTGAACTGTAAAATGTGACGCCGAGGTCCTTAGGACCATTGTGAACATAGTTGAGAAGAGAAAATCACAAAAAAGAATTATTAAGCAGGTCAAATAATTAGGTTAGGGATCCGAAAGAAATATTGAATTATTTGCAAACCGAATCGAACCGGCGAGGGGCAATTTGGTCAATTGATCCCAAGAGTTTACTCCTGACCTAACTGTCAAATAAAATCGGAGAAAAGAAATTTTCAGAATCAGGAATTAAATTAAAGAACTAATGAAAAAATAAATAGAAAAAAAAAGGAAAAGTGAAAGGTGATGACATCATGCATGACATCATGCATGATGCAATAAATATATAATTAATAAATTTAATTAATTTAATTTATGGTCTTCCATAAGACTAAAAACACAAAAGAAAAGAAAGAAAAAAAAAAGGACTTCATCCTCTCCCAAGCCGTCTCCCATCTCTCTCACCCTCTCCCTCACTAAACTCCATTGAAGCTCATTTTTGAGCTTGAAAAACTTAGTTTTGCCCCATAAGTTTAACACCAAACCTAAAGAAAACTTCTTATCTCAACTAGAAGAGAAGTTTGAAGAAGAAAGAAAAAAGAAAGGAAGGGATTGTAAGGGAAAGAAATTCTGCATAAGGTTAGCAAGTAAACTTGACATTTTTTTTTGTTTAATTATTGTGTTTGTAGCTTAACTAACTTAGAATTATGCTTAAAATGAAATGAAAATAATTGTTGGAGGACTAGAAGTAAATTTGGCCAGGTAGGGTTTGCTATGGATATGCTTGTGTTTTGATTGAATTCAATATGTATGGAAGCTTAATGGAGTTGAGGAATGATGTTGGTATGCTTAGATTTAGTGAAATGTAACAATTAGAGTAATTAGGGTTTGGCACCTAGGGTTTTAGGAGGAAAAATGTGAGAATGTGTTAAATGGTGTGTTTGACTTTGTTTGAGGTGAGAATTGGTCATTTGTGACCAATTGGTGTATGTTGGAAGTGTTGGAATGGAGTGGAGATTCGGATTGGATGTGGCCAGTATGTAGGCAGCATGACCAAGGTCACTTTCAGGGACCAAAACTGAAAATTTATAAGCCCAATTGGTGTGAAGCCAATTGGGAATGAAACTAGACACAAAATGACACATTTTTCATTTTGAAATCATGCCCAAAAAGTGACCAAAACCTAGTGAACAAATTGACCAAATCTGGACTTAGGCAATTTGACCTGTACAAAAATGATCAAATGAACAATATTTGTTCATTTGGCCATAACTTGGGCTAGGCAGGTCTAAATGACCTAAAATTTTACCAGCAGAAAGATGATATATATACCTAAAACTTTCATGAAGAACAACCCAAATTATGTCCTTAACCAAGTCATTTAGCCACCCAAAGTTGGTGACCTAAAACTGCCAGAACCAGTTTTGGTGCCCAGAAAATCTGGGTAAGTCCAATCCGGCAGCCATGATTCAAATGCTATAACTTGAGCTACAAAACTCCAAATAGAGTGATTCAAAAAGGAGAATAAATTTAAGACATTAAGGAACAATTTCTATGAAGAAAACTTAGCCAAATTCCAACAGCAACATGACCAATGGAATAGTGCAACATAAGACACCAAAACTGAAAATTTGCAAATTTGCCTAAAGGACTTAAAATTTGAGAAAACAACTAAAACCAACAAAATTGGTGACCAAAATGTGGTATGTGAGTATAGTTGGAATTCTCATACCTATTAAGCCTTAGAAAGTCAACAAATTGACTTGAATAGTGTAGTGAATAGTAACCCCGAAACACAAATTTTAAAGAACGTCAAGTTTAGAATATATAAGCTAGATAAAAGTGAATTTGAATTTATTTTTGGATTTATGCTAAGTTATGGTACTGAAACACTGTGAAACTGTGTGTTTCAGTGGAAAAGAACACTGGGAAAGAACCCGAGCGATCAAGTCAAGGCCAAAAAGCGACTCGTATAAGGTTTGTGCACAAGATAGAATTTCTGTAAATTTTCTTTTGCACATTGTTTTGAATGAATTGAAATATTGAATTGTGACATCATTGTATTGAAATATTTATTATGCTTTTGTTTCAAATTGTTGAAAGTTACTTGTATATATTTGAAATAGCATTAAATGTTTAGTAAATTGTTAAGATAAGTTTTGAAACCACAGTGTCATGACCATATATTTGAACACCTCAATATCATGACTAGTGGGGGAAATCAGTTTTGAATTTTTATTCCTTCTCTAGCTGAAGTATTGAGGTGTGTGCCAGTAGAAGAAGAAAAAGAATGGGTTCTCATATATCTAAGCTAGCTAGCCTTGTGAAGTGATTTCTCCTTAGCCTATGGCTATTGAGATGATATTTGTTTTGAATGGCATGATATAACTGTGTGTTTTTAGGATATGTGTTTTGAGACTTTCGAAATGAAATTATTTGGATTAAATGCATATAAATCATGTTTTGTATTTATTTTTCATATTCAGTTTAACTTTTGAATAAGTATGATTTAAATTCTGCATAAAGATTATTTTAGTATGTTGTGCACCACTGAGTCCTAGTACTCAGCGATGGCTGTTATTGCTCTCGCGGATATAGAGACTAGAGGAGCAGCAGAGTGAGCTGCTAAGGATTGTGGAGTGACCTATCCTGAAGTTCTATTGGGTATATTTTATACCCTAATTGTAAAAACTATTTTGATGTATGTAACTGTATAGACATGTAAAATTGGTTATGAGCAGTTGTATAGAGTTGTATAAAGCTTGTAATAAATTTTGATTTAGATTTCTCTTAATGTAAATTTTTATAATGATGTATATAAATTGTTTTATCTTTAACGAAATATGAATGGAAGTATTTTGTATTAATTTGAATGAAATTGATTATTGTTGAATTTTGGAAATTGATAAATGATGTTGAAATTGATTGGGATGGTTGTGAAATTGAAGAAGTTGTTGAGATAAATCATTGGAAGTGTTTTTTTCAGGTATTTAAAGAACTATTTTCTCAAAATACAGACGGCACTCTACCGAAATTTCTATAAAATTTGTGAAAAAAATAAAATGGGACAAAAATTTTACTATTTTTAAAACTTCGAATAAATGATTTTAATATCTATTAGAAAATGCTCACCACTTATAAAAAGTAAGAAAATTGTTTTAAAATCCCTTGTAGGGTACTTAATGAGTTATCGGTAGGTGAAGTTCGGTAGTTCATTAGGTATTCTACGAGATCATGTTATGCCTTACAGATGGGTAAGGTGTGACAGACCATAAGGTCTTAATTATTTTCATTGACTTTACTTTGTTTAGTGATGATTATTAAGGATACTAAGTGTATTAGAAGTTGAATGAAGTGTGTTGCATAAATTGAGACCTTGAGTTAGGGTTTTGATCTAACTATTTGAGGATTTTGTAACATTGTTTGAAATTGATCAAATTGAGATTGACTGATGAGATTTAGAAGTGATATAAATGCCATGTGTAGTTTGGGGAGTTGGAAGAATGAATATTGAGAGTGTATGCTTCTTGCAGGAAATTCAGACCTATGAATCCAGTGTACTGTTTGAGTTATAATTAAAGTTGTGTGACTCCAATTGGTATGAAACCAATTGGAGGTGAAACTAGACTCAAAATACCCCATTTTTCATGAAGAAACCATGCCCAAACTCTGTTCAAATCTTGACCAATTGACTATCCCAATCTGGAAATCCAAACACTGAACCCAGAAAATTGACCAAATGAACAATACACATTCATTTAGCCATAACTTCCTCTAGACAGGTCCAAATATCCTGATTTTTGTTTCATTGGAAAGAATAGACATAGGACTACAACTTTCATTGAGAACACCAAGCCCAGAAATGCCTCTAACCAAATGAAATTGCTGGCCCAAGTGAGGTCACCAAACTGACCAGAATTATTCTACCCAGAATTTCCTGGACAAAAGCTCACCCGACCAGTTTTGGCAAAATGGTCATAACTTGGTCTATAAAAATCCAAATGCAATGAAACTAATGGAAAAAGTTTTATAAGACATAGGTATACAATATTGGTCTTTTGGCCAAAACCTATAACCCAAAGGAATTAGGTTAAATGATTAAAAGAACTTAGTACATCCAAACCTAGAAATTTATCCAATTTCATCTGACCTTGGATTAGTGTTTATAGCATATCTTTCACTAGAAAACTCCATTTAGAATGAGCCATACCTTTTCAAAAACCTAAGACACAGGGATCTAACTTTGTTTTAGAAACCTTCCTCAAATTATGAATTTAAGAACCCTAAAAATCCACTTGCAGTCACTGACCTAAACTGGAACCCAGAATACACAGGGTACTGGAGTTTAGGCAAATTAAATTAGTATAATTAATTCTACACAACTTGGAAAATTTTAATTAAAATTTGTAAGTGACTATAAGACATAGGGAAACAAATTATATGAAGAATTCTAAGCCTAAAAGTAACTACAACATATCCAATTAAATTGGAAAAAGGTAATACCAAAATCTGCCTAATTAAAGAGACAAAATTAAGAAATGAACTAGTTATGGTTATTTGGCCATAACTTGGGTTGTGTAGGTTCAATTGGTACAAGGCCAATTGAAAATGAAACTAGACACATAATGGCACAACTTTGGTGTAGAAACCCTGCCTAGAAAACCAAACCAAGTTGACCTAAAAATTGCCCTAATCCGGGTGACTTGCATTCTGCCTGGGCAAAATGACCAAATGAACAGTATTTATTCATTTGGTCATAACTCAGTGTATAAAGGTCCAATTGATCTGAAATTTTACCAGCAGATATCTGAGACATATACCTACAACTTTCATGAAGAAAACAAACCCTAATTTTGATCATAACATGTTCAAAAACTGATCTCCACTCAGTGTACAAAACACTATAGATTTGGTTCTGTCCAGAAAATCTAGAAAATTTACAATCCGGCCAGTTATGGTGTTTAGGCCATAACTTGAGCTACAAAACTCCAAATGGAGTGATTTAAAAAAAGAAATGTAACTAGACACAATAAGGAACAACTTTCATGAAGACAATTTTGTCAAATTTCTTACTGTATAAATGACCAATAGAATAGTATACTTAGTGCTTGAAATCTGAAAATTGTAAAGTAACCAACACTAAGCTTTGAAATGGTAGTGGCAACCAATACCAATAACTTTAGAATGCAAAATGTGGTGTCTTGGTGAACTTAGGTTCAATAAATTTATTATGTATTAAAAAGTCAACAATTTGAGTGAATAGTAATACAAAGACACAAAGTGTAATAACTATATTATCAAAGGGAAATTAAGGCCATAAATTTGAAATCCATGAAATGTTCATGGATTGCTTGAAACATGAAAAGTAAACCACCTAATTTATGTGAATAGGTAGTTAGGGCTTATATGCCCATCACAAATAGAATTCATAAAATGAATAAATGAGAAAGGAAAAAACGTTTTGAATACAATGGTACATGTGAACCATTATTTTGAATTGTGATTAATATGAATGACATAATGAATAAATAAATGAATCATATTAATGTATGAGTGAGACATTAGTTCTTATTATTGTAGAAAGGAAAAGTACTTTGAGTACAATGGTATAAAAGGATAATTGATGTGAATTATAATCATATAAATGATCAAATGAATGTATGAATTATAATTGAAATTTATTATGAAATAATGAAGTCATAAAACACAATATATTAATATTTAATGATATTATGTGCCCTTGTATTGCCTAGACATGTGTGTCAGATTAGATAGTTTGGCATGCCAATAGGGTATTGTTTTAGCAGTACTACGAAAGGCTTTATGCCTGTATTCATGGCTTTATGCCCGTATTCATAGCTTTATGCCCACATTTATGGCTTTATGCCCGCACTCATGGCTTTTATGCTCGATTATGTGTTATCATGGCTTTTTAGCCATACTGATTGCATACGTGGTTGACATTTCGCGTCCCATGGTATGATGGCCCGAGGCACCGCGGTGTCCAGTGCCAACGACCCGTTATCCAGTTTAGTCAGCCTGTCATAGGTTGCCTGGGCAGAAAAATTTATTGAAATAAGTTAAAAATATTAGAAACTAAATAAATCAGTGAGAAAAATCCAAAAAGTATTAAACTAGTATTAAGAATTTAATTATTAGAAATGCATCCTCCATAATAATATAAACATAAACTAAATATTTAGATTTATTTGTACATTATATAAATGATTATTGTAAACTCATGACAGAAGAGATTCTAGAGAGCAACATAAATGACGAAAAATATACTGTATGGCAGATTTCATATGAACCCAGTAACATTAGTGAAATAAACACTTCCAAGAAAAAGACTAAATTAGGATAAAACATATTAAATTTTAGAAACCGCATGTGAAGTATAAATAAATCTTAATTATCCGAATTTTGTTTCTATCTTTATTTGTATATTATTTCCTTGTTATATTATTGCACCACTAAGCAGCAATGCTTAGCGCGATGGAATTGTTCCCTTCGCGCTGGTATTGAAGCTAGAACCCAATGGACGTTTGACTGGGAATTTTGGGAGTCCAGATCTGCAGAGTGTCAAAGGTTGTCACCTCCTCAGCAATGCATGTAGCTAGGGCCCATGTATATCACTTTATGTATTTTGTATGTTATAAATATTTCGTATGTTGTAATTCATATATTGTAATGTAAATTAAAAATTTGTAAGTAATATTTATGTGATGTAAATTTATAAATTAATTATTTCATATGTAATTAAATTGTATATCATGTAAATTAATGAAGATTGAAAATTATCATATATGAGTTGAGAATAAATGGAAATGAGTATGAAATTAAATTATATAGAAGATATTCGAATTGATGAGGTAATTATGATTAGTATGGATAAGATTTTATTGTGAAAATATTATTGAATTTTCAAACAGGTGAATGATGAAATACGCCAAATAGGAATAAAATATGAGAAACTCTGCTGGTTTCTCCATAGAAAAATAATTGATATTAAATTAAACGAATTCAAAATTACTAAAATAATAAAGTAAGATAAGATAGGGTGCTCCGGCACCGAATGTAGCACACTTTGCTCGGCTACACTATAGTCGGGTGAGGGGTGTTACATTGTGGAACTGTAATTAATTTGTAGATCAAGTAAATTATGAATTTATGTAATCAGTTTGTAAATCATGTTAATTAATGAAACTTGAGAACTTATATATATAAATTGTGCATGAATGGAAATGCATGGGAATGAATATGAAATTGAGATATTTGAATGAGATGTGAATTATGAGATGATTATAAAAATAATTGATGAGATTTTTATTATAAAATATTATTGAAATTTTCAAACAGATAAATAGTAAAATACGTCAACTAATAATAAAATAGGGAAAACTCCCCTGGTTTCTCCGTCTAAAAATGATTGATATTAAAATATAACGAGATCAAATTATTAAAGGAATAAAGTAAGATAAGTTAGGGTGCTCCGGCACCGAATGTAGCACACCTCGCTCGACTACACTGTAGACGGGTGAGGGGTGTTACATTTCGTCTTCAGAGATGATTTTTGACCGACTTGTCCAGTTAAGTAAATAATTATTATGATCTAAATTATGAATAAATATTTTTAAAAATTGAATTGAAAATGAGTAGCAAAGAAAAGAAAAGAAAATGAATTAAAATTGCAATTTTGACCTCATGCTTATGTCACTAAGCACTCTCACCCAATCACATTGTGACACATGTCCATAAACCACTTAAAATGAGTTAAATGGGCAAAAAATTAAAATGAAAAACTAAACTATTTTTCCTCATTTCCTGTCCACCATAGCTAAGAAGCTTTCTCTCCATTTTCTCTTTTAAAGCTTGATTTTCCTAAGCTTCCTTCCCACAAAACCCTAAACTCACTTCACTAAAAATCATTCCCACATCTTGGAGAATCTAGTTGTAGCAAAAAGAAGAGAAAGGATTGAAGTTTTGTTACCTAGAAATTCTGCTCAAAGAGGTTAGTGTCCAATCTCCCATCTCTTTTACTTAATTCATATTTATTTGCATGAGATAAATGGAAAAGTGTAAGAAAAAAAAAATAAAACTTATGTATATTCATCCCTACAATTTGGGCATCCTAGGGATGGTTAGGGTTTGATGAATTTACTTGAAGTAAAGTGTTTATGAGCTGCCCATAGCATGAGATGAGTGATTGAACATGTAAGAGTAAGTGAAATGCAAGTGTGATACGTGAATGAACCTTGAAAATGTGGACACTTGAACAACATTAGGGTTTTCTCATGTGATGGTTTATTAACCTTGTAATGGTCAATTAGTGACCATTTGAATGTGTATGATGAGGAAATGAAGTGAGTTGAGGCTTGGCATTTGAGTGTGGGTGAGCTGCCTTGGCTGACCTGTAGGACTGAGCATGAGTCCAGCAGGTTTGGGCAATTATAAATGGAGTTGTAGAGGTTCAATTGGTGCAAGGCTAATTAGAAATGAAACTAGACACATAATGGCACAACTTTGGTATAGAAACCCTGCCCAGAAAACCAAACCAAGTTGACCTAAAAATTGCCCTAATCCCGATGACTTGCATTCTGCTTGGGCAAAATGACCAAATAAACAGTGTCTATTCATTTGGTCATAACTCAGCGCAGAATACTCTAATTGACCTGCAATATTACCAGCAGAAAGCTGAGATATAGCATAATTGTCTGTAACATCCTCATTTTAGCTAGTCATAATGCGATCTCTTTGGTGACCGATGTCGGTCCCATACAGAACGTCAAAAAAAAAATATATATATTTAAACTAAAGTGAGGAACTATAATTAACTCAAATATTAATAAGAAAAATTTAGTAAAAATTTTAGAAATAAAATACAACCAAGTTAAATGAGCCGGTGCCCTAGCGATGAGTAACCTAGTGGGAAGTTGCGGTTATCGCAACTAGGAGCCCTAGACCCGGGGAAAAATTCATAAAATAATTTTTGGGACTCCAGAGAATGGTCATTGAGGTTCCTATGGCATTAGAATGCCAAGAAAATATTTAGAAAAATTTTTCAATCGGTACAGACAATTTTGGCCCGTTAAGCCAAACGGAGGGCATTTTGGTCATTTCGTCTTTAGAGATGATTTTTGGCCGACTTGTCTAGTTAAGCAAATAATTATTATGATCTAAAATATGAATAAATATTGCTAAAAATTAAATTGGAAATGAGTAGAGAAGAAAAGAAAAGAAAATGAATTAAAATTATAATTTTGACCTCATGCTTATGTCACTAAGCACTCCCACCCAATTACCACTTGACAAAATAAATAAAAGGGATAAAAATGAAGCAAAAATGAGATTAAAACAAAAGAAACCAGCAGTTTCCTTCTTCATACGGGCTGAATCAAGAGAGAAAGAGAGAGAAAAGGAAAAGAAAGAAAGAAATGAAGAAGGAGAAGGAGATGAACAGTAGCAGAAACAGGGGTTCAGCAGGGCAGCATGTTTCTCTTCCTTCCAGGTGAGCTTGGCTCAACATTACAGCTAATTTTTGGATATGTTTGAGGTACGTATGTGTGGAAGTTATGGTTAAAATTTGGTGATTGTTCAACGGTTGGATTTGAAGAAATATATTGTTGAACACAGGCTGTCTGTAGGTTGAATTCTGAATTTTGGCTACTGAAATTTGAGAAAAATAAAAAGTTATAATGCTTATAAAATTATGAAATTTGGTACAAATGATATATGGGATGTTGAGGCTGCTGGGTTAAAATTTGGTGAATTTTAGACTTATGGTTTATGAGATATAAATTGTTTTGCATGAGCTGTCTGAGTAAGACTGATTTCTGCAAAAATTCAGATTTTGAAGGGTTGAATGAATGTTTTGATATCTCATGATATAGAGATTATTTGATGCTAAAATGTTTACTGACATTGTATAGGGATGTCTTAAATATATGGTTAAAATTTGGGATTTATCTAACGGTTAGATCATTATATATAAATTTGAATGCACAAGTCACGATTGGGTATTAATGGGTGGTTGTGGATTTAAGATTTATGATAGGAGTTTAGTCCAATTTAAGGGGAAATGCTGTTGAATTTTTATTGGATATTTAATTTAGGAAAGTGAAGTTATAATTGATTATGATTATTATGGTTCTAGGAGAAATCTTGAAGAATAACAAGCTCAAGGTTGGTTTCAAAAAGGTTAGTGCTAATTCATCCTTAAAACTTTGTATATATATATCATGTGGAGTATGAAATGAGGGTGAAATTAAGAGAATTGAAACAAGTTTGCATGAATAAATTCCACCAATTTTGGCAGCCTTAGGATACATTAGGGTTTCATTGATTAGATTGAGTTATAGTTGTACATGGCTGCCATTGAACATAAATTAGATACTTTGATTCATTGATTGCATGTATATGGAGAATTGAAATGGTAGAGTTAGGGTTTGGGCAAAATTTGAGATTTTGTTTATGTAATGATGAAAGTGAGTTTTAATGGTCAATTAGTGACCATTTGGTTATGTGTAAACAAGAAATGAGGTGGTTTGATTAGTGGGAATTGCAGTTGGTGTGGCTGCCCATGGTGACCTGCAGAATTGGACATGAGTCCAGCAGGTTTGGGCAGCCATAACTTGAATTTTTATGGTTCAATTGGTCCAAGTGGACATGAAACTAGACACATAATGGCACAACTTTGGTGAAGAAACCATGCCCATAAAACCAAACCAAGTGGACCAAAAGCTTGCTCAAATCCGGGTGACCTGCAGGCTGTTTCTGCAGAATTACCAAATGAACAATGGTTGTTTATTTGGCCATAACTCAATGTAGAAAGGTCCAATTGACCTAAAATTTTACCAACAACAAGATAAGATATAGACCAACAACTTTCATGAAGAAAGCTACCCCAAATTATGAACAGAACCTATCCAACAAGGGAGTTGCAGTCACTATTCACTGCACTGTAGATATGGTCAGTCAAGAAAAATTTCAATCCGGCCAGTTGTGGTTTTTGGACCATAACTTGAGCTACAGAACTCCAAATGGAGTGATTCGAAAAAGGAAATTAAACTAGACAAAATAAGGAACAACTTTCATGTTGATCATTTTGCTAAATTCCCACTACAAAAATGACTAATGGAACAGTAAAAATAAGGTATAAAAACTGAAAATTCTGCTCAATTAACTTTAAACTTATAAATAGTATTGGCAACCAGTACCAACAAATTTTGAATACAAAATGTGGTATGTTTGGAGTATTAAAACCAATATACCTATTGTCTATGCAAAAGTTAACATTTTAGTTGACTAATGAAATGAATAGTAATATTCAAACTTGAAATTCAAAAATTGTGAAACTTAAAAGTGCAAAATGCCCTAGTAGGCCTAATGTGATTGGTTTGGATAGGTTGGCATGCCAATAGGGTTTTGATAGCAGTACTGCGTATGATGTATGGCTTCATTGCCATTCTGTGATGTGATAGCCTATGGCTATACTGATTATGATGTTTTACTTGACTTTATGCCTTATTGCTCTTATGGCTTATTAGCCATTCTGTTTGCACACCGGGAGACACATTGTGACCGATGGTGTGACGGCCCGAGGTACCTGGTACCCAGAGCTAGTTTACCCATTTATCCAGTCCGGTCAATTTGTATAGGTTACTTGGGCATGAAAATGTATAACTGTAATTGAACTGATTATTAAAGAAAATACGAAAATTAAATATCAGCAATTATTACAATAAAATACAAAGAAGCTCAAGATCATGAAGAAAATAATTAACAAAATGCATGAAGAAGTTAATATCATAAAACATAATTAGCCCTCGACTAAACAATAAGTTAGTAATTATTCATTTCTTATGAACACAATAGCTAGGAAATTATTATTTTTATTTGCATATTATATTTTCTTGTATTATTGGCACCACTAAGCTTTATGCTTAGCGCGTCGCTTTTACAACGCGTAGGTAATCAAGATTTGGACAGAGGGCCCAGAGATCACGCATTGGGTAAGGCCGCTCACGCTCGCATAGTGTCCGTGTCACCTCACAGACTACAGTGCATTGGTAGGACACTAGGTCCCATTTTGTATTTTATGATTTTTTGTAAATTTTGTAATTAAACTCTTATTTTATCATGTGTATTTGAAACAAATGTAATATAATTTTGTATTAATGTAAGTACTTGTAATTTGTGATTATAAATAACATATGAGAATTTATTTATGATTTGAGTCTAATGATGATGTGAAATGAATGAATGACAAATAGAGGAATTGTTAAGAAATTGTTGTAAATTGATGTGATACAAATGGAGCTTGTGAATGATTGGAAATTATTGGAAGTGTTTTTAAACAAGTTCAGAAGAACTGTTTTTTCAATTTATAGCCGGCACTCTGCCGGATTTTCTATAAAAATTGCGTAAAAATTTAGATTTATCAAAAATTGTAAACAAATGATTTAAAAAAGATAAATTGTAATAGAACTATGAATTGGTGCTCCGGCACACTGAGTGGCATAACTTGCTCGGCTACACTGTAGTCGAGTAAGGGGTGTCACAGTTAGTGATATCAGAGCACGGTTTAGGCGTTTCTGGGCCTAGATTGAGTCCAAACCATGCATTGCATTCATAAGAGTCGAGGTGACACTATTGCAGATCTGTATTTCCTGTTTATTTTAGGTTAGGGTATGGAATAAAAGAGTGAAGAGACAATGAGATAGCGAATGGAAATGAGAAGGAGACTATATTTAAGCTGAAAAAGAATGAGTACAGAACTGTTTGAGGATAGGATTGAGACTAAGGAGAAAGTGAAGTAGGATAATACGGAAAGGTGAAGAAATAAAGAGGTAGTAGCTCCTTGCCTATTTACATTGGGTAAATTTCGAGGACGAAATTTTTATTAGAGGGGAAGAGTTGTAACATCCTTATTTTAGCTAGTCCGTACAGTCTACTGTTTCGGTGACCAGTGTCGGTCCGGACAGCTAGAACGTCCAAAAAAAAAATAATAATAACATATATTTAAACTAAAGTGAGGAACTATAATTAACTCAAATATTAATAAGAAAAATTTAGAAAAAAAATTTAGAAATAAAATACAACAAAGTTAAATGAGCCGGTGCCCTAGCGATGAGTAACCTAGTGGGAAGTTGCGGTTATCGCAACTAGGAGCCCTAGACCTGGGGAAAAATTCATAAAATAATTTTTGGGACTCCAGAGAATGGTCATTGAGGTTCCTATGGCATTAGAATGCCAAGAAAATATTTAGAAAAATTTTTCAATCGGTACAGACAATTTTGGCCCGTTAAGCCAAACGGAGGGCATTTTGGTCATTTCGTCTTCAGAGATGATTTTTGGCCGACTTGTCTAGTTAAGCAAATAATTATTATGATCTAACATATGAATAAATATTGCTAAAAATTAAATTGGAAATGAGTAGAGAAGAAAAGAAAAGAAAATGAATTAAAATTATAATTTTGACCTCATGCTTATGTCACTAAGCACTCCCACCCAATCACCACTTGACAAAATAAATAAAAGGGATAAAAATGAAGCAAAAATGAGATAAAAACAAAAGAAACCAGCAGTTTCCTTCTTCATACGGGCTGAATCAAGAGAGAAAGAGAGAGAAAAGGAAAAGAAAGAAAGAAATGAAGAAGGAGAAGGAGATGAACAGTAGCAGAAACAGGGGTTCAGCAGGGCAGCATGTTTCTCTTCCTTCCAGGTGAGTTTGGCTCAGTATCTACGGCTGATTTTTGGATATGTTTGAGGTATATATGTGTAGAAGTTATGGTTAAAATTTGGTGATTGTTCAACAGTTGGATTTGAAGAAGTATATTGTTGAACACAGGCTATCTGTAGGTTGAATTCTGAATTTTGGCTACTGAAATTTGAGAAAAATAAAAAGTTAGGATGCTTATAAAATTATGAAATTTGGTACAAATGATATTTAGGATGTTGAGGCTACTGGGTTAAAATTTGGTGAATTTTAGAATTGTGGTTTATGAGATATAAATTGTTTTGCATGAGCTGTCTGAGTAAGACTGATTTCTGCAAAAATTCAGATTTTGAAGGGTTGAATGAATGTTTTGATATCTCATGATATAGAGATTATTTGATGCTAAAATTTTTACTGATATTGTATAGGGATGTCTTGAATATATGGTTAAAATTTGGGATTTATCTAACGGTTAGATCATTATATATAAATTTGAATGCACAAGCTGCCAGATTGGGTATTAATGGGTGGTTGTGGATTTAAGATTTATGATAGGAGTTTAGTCCAATTTAAGGGGAAATGCTGTTGAATTTTTATTGGATATTTAATTTAGGAAAGTGAAGTTATAATTGATTATGATTATTATGGTTCTAGGAGAAATCTTGAAGAATAACAAGCTCAAGGTTGGTTTCAAAAAGGTTAGTGCTAATTCATCCTTAAAACTTTGTATATATATATCATGTGGAGTATGAAATGAGGGTGAAATTAAGAGAATTGAAACAAGTTTTCATGAATAAATTCCACCAATTTTGGCAGCCTTAGGATACATTAGGGTTTCATTTATTAGATTGAGTTATAGTTGTACATGGCTGCCATTGAACATAAATTAGATACTTTGATTCATTGATTGCATGTATATGGAGAATTGAAATGGTAGAGTTAGGGTTTGGGAAAAATTTGAGATTTTGTTTATGTAATGATGAAAGTGTGTTTTAATGGTCAATTAGTGACCATTTGGTTATGTGTAAACAAGAAATGAGGTGGTTTGATTAGTGGGAATTGCAGTTGGTGTGGCTGCCCATGGTGACCTGCAGAATTGGACATGAGTCCAGCAGGTTTGGGCAGCCATATCTTGAATTTTATGGGTTCAATTGGTACAAGGCCAAGTGGACATGAAACTAGACACATAATGGCACAACTTTGGTGAAGAAACCATGCCCATAAAACCAAACCAAGTGGACCAAAAGCTTGCTCAAATCCGGGTGTCCTGCAGGCTGTTTCTGCAGAATTACCAAATGAACAATGGTTGTTCATTTGGCCATAACTCAATGTAGAAAGGTCCAATTGACCTAAAATTTTACCAACAACAAGATAAGATATAGACCAACAACTTTCATGAAGAAAGCTACCCCAAATTATGACCAGAACCTATCCAACAAGGGAGTTGCAGTCACTATTCACTGCACTGTAGATATGGTCAGTCAAGAAAAATTTCAATCCGGCCAGTTGTGGTTTTTGGACCATAAATTGAGCTACAGAACTCCAAATGGAGTGATTCAAAAAAGGAAATTAAACTAGACAAAATAAGGAACAACTTTCATGTTGATCATTTTGCTAAATTCCCACTGCAAAAATGACTAATGGAACAGTAAAGATAGGGTATAAAAACTGAAAATTCTGCTCAATTAACTTTAAACTTATAAATGGTATTGGCAACCAGTACCAACAAATTTTGAATACAAAATGTGGTATGTTTGGAGTATTAAAACCAATAAACCTATTGTCTATGCAAAAGTTAACATTTTAGTTTACTAATGAAATGAATAGTAATATTCAAACTTGAAATTCAAAAATTGTGAAACTTAAAAGTGCAAAATGCCCTAGTAGGCCTAATGTGATTGGTTTGGATAGGTTGGCATGCCAATAGGGTTTTGATAGCAGTACTGCGTATGATGTATGGCTTCATTACCATTCTGTGATGTGATAGCCTATGGCTATACTGATTATGATGTTTTACATGACTTTATGCCTTATTGCTCTTATGGCTTATTAGCCATTCTGTTTGCACACCGGGAGACACATTGTGACCGATGGTGTGACGGCCCGAGGTACCTGGTACCCAGAGCTAGTTTACCCGTTTATCCAGTCCGGTCAATTTGTATAGGTTACTTGGGCATGAAAATGTATAACTGTAATTGAACTGATTATTAAAGAAAATACGAAAATTAAATATCAGCAATTATTATAATAAAATACAAAGAAGCTCAAGCTCATGAAGAAAATAATTAACAAAATGCATGAAGAAGTTAATATCATAAAACATAATTAGCCCTCGACTAAACAATAAGTTAGTAATTATTCATTTCTTATGAACACAATAGCTAGGAAATTATTATTTTTATTTGCATATTATATTTTCTTGTATTATTGGCACCACTAAGCTTTATGCTTAGCGCCGCTTTGCAACGCTGTAGGTAATCAAGATTTGGACAGAGGGCCAATAGATCACAGTTGGGTAAGGCGTTCACGATTCGCATAGTGTCCGTGTCACCTCACATACTACAGCATTGGTAGGACACTAGGTCCCATTTTGTATTTTATGATTTTTTGTAAATTTTGTAATTAAACTCTTATTTTATCATGTGTATTTGAAACAAATGTAATATAATTTTGTATTAATGTAAGTACTTGTAATTTGTGATTATAAATAACATATGAGAATTTATTTATGATTTGAGTCTAATGATGATGTGAAATGAATGAATGACAAATAAAGGAATTGTTAAGAAATTGTTGTAAATTGATGTGATACAAATGGAGCTTGTGAATGATTGGAAATTATTTGAAGTTTTTTTAAACAAGTTCAGAAGAACTATTTTTCAATTTATAGCCAAGACTCACGATTTTCTATAAAAATTGCGTAAAAATTTAGATTTATCAAAAATTGTAAACAAATGATTTAAAAGGGATAAATTGTAATAGAACTATGAATTGGTGCTCCGGCACACTGAGTGGCATAACTTGTTCGGCTACACTGTAGTCGAGTAAGGGGTGTCACAGTTAGTGATATCAGAGCACGGTTTAGGCGTTTCTGGGCCTAGATTGAGTCCATACCATGCATTGCATTCATAAGAGTCGAGGTGACACTATTGCAGATATGTATTTCCTGTTTATTTTAGGTTAGGGTATGGAATAAGAGAGTGAAGAGACAATGAGATAGCGAATGGAAATGAGAAGGAGACTATATTTAAGCTGAAAAAGAATGAGTACAGAACTGTTTGAGGATAGGATTGAGACTAAGGAGAAAGTGAAGTAGGATAATACGGAAAGGTGATGAAATAAAGAGGTAGTAACTCCTTGCCTATTTACATTGGGTAAATTTCAAGGACGAAATTTTTATTAGAGGGGAAGAGTTGTAACATCCTTATTTTAGCTAGTCCGTACCATGTTTGGTGACGATGTCAGCTAGAACGTCCAAAAAAAAATAATAATAATATATATTTAAACTAAAGTGAGGAACTATAATTAACTCAAATATTAATAAGAAAAATTTAGAAAAAAATTTTAGAAATAAAATACAACCAAGTTAAATGAGCCGGTGCCCTAGCGATGGGTAACCTAGTGGGAAGTTGCGGTTATCGCAACTAGGAGCCCTAGACCCGGGGAAAAATTCATAAAATAATTTTTGGGACTCCAGAGAATGGTCATTGAGGTTCCTATGGCATTAGAATGCCAAGAAAATATTTAGAAAAATTTTTCAATCGGTACAGACAATTTTGGCCCGTTAAGCCAAACGGAGGGCATTTTGGTCATTTCGTCTTCAGAGATGATTTTTGGCCGACTTGTCTAGTTAAGCAAATAATTATTATGATCGAACATATGAATAAATATTGCTAAAAATTAAATTGGAAATGAGTAGAGAAGAAAAGAAAAGAAAATGAATTAAAATTATAATTTTGACCTCATGCTTATGTCACTAAGCACTCCCACCCAATCACCACTTGACAAAATAAATAAAAGGGATAAAAATGAAGCAAAAATGAGATAAAAACAAAAGAAACCAGCAGTTTCCTTCTTCATACGGGCTGAATCAAGAGAGAAAGAGAGAAAAGGAAAAGAAAGAAATAAATGAAGAAGGAGAAGGAGATGAACAGTAGCAGAAACAGGGGTTCAGCAGGGCAGCATGTTTCTCTTCCTTCCAGGTGAGTTTGGCTCAGTATCTACGGCTGATTTTTGGATATGTTTGAGGTATATATGTGTAGAAGTTATGGTTAAAATTTGGTGATTGTTCAACAGTTGGATTTGAAGAAGTATATTGTTGAACACAGGCTATCTGTAGGTTGAATTCTGAATTTTGGCTACTGAAATTTGAGAAAAATAAAAAGTTAGGATGCTTATAAAATTATGAAATTTGGTACAAATGATATTTAGGATTTTGAGGCTGCTGGGTTAAAATTTGGTGAATTTTAGAATTGTGGTTTATGAGATATAAATTGTTTTGCATGAGCTGTCTGAGTAAGACTGATTTCTGCAAAAATTCAGATTTTGAAGGGTTGAATGAATGTTTTGATATCTCATGATATAGAGATTATTTGATGCTAAAAGTTTTACTGATATTGTATAGGGATGTCTTGAATATATGGTTAAAATTTGGGATTTATCTAACAGTTAGATCATTATATATAAATTTGAATGCACAAGCTGCCAGATTGGGTATTAATGGGTGGTTGTGGATTTAAGATTTATGATAGGAGTTTAGTCCAATTTAAGGGGAAATGCTGTTGAATTTTTATTGGATATTTAATTTAGGAAAGTGAAGTTATAATTGATTATGATTATTATGGTTCTAGGAGAAATCTTGAAGAATAACAAGCTCAAGGTTGGTTTCAAAAAGGTTAGTGCTAATTCATCCTTAAAACTTTGTATATATATATCATGTGGAGTATGAAATGAGGGTGAAATTAAGAGAATTGAAACAAGTTTTCATGAATAAATTCCACCAATTTTGGCAGCCTTAGGATACATTAGGGTTTCATTTATTAGATTGAGTTATAGTTGTACATGGCTGCCATTGAACATAAATTAGATACTTTGATTCATTGATTGCATGTATATGGAGAATTGAAATGGTAGAGTTAGGGTTTGGGAAAAATTTGAGATTTTGTTTATGTAATGATGAAAGTGTGTTTTAATGGTCAATTAGTGACCATTTGGTTATGTGTAAACAAGAAATGAGGTGGTTTGATTATTTGTAATTGCAGTTGTTGTGGCTGCCCATGGTGACTGCAGAATGGACATGAGTCCAGCAGGTTTGGGCAGCCATATCTTGAATTTTATGGGTTCAATTGGTACAAGGCCAAGTGGACATGAAACTAGACACATAATGGCACAACTTTGGTGAAGAAACCATGCCCATAAAACCAAACCAAGTGGACCAAAAGCTTGCTCAAATCCGGGTGACCTGCAAGCTGTTTCTGCAGAATTACCAAATGAACAATGGTTGTTCATTTGGCCATAACTCAATGTAGAAAGGTCCAATTGACCTAAAATTTTACCAACAACAAGATAAGATATAGACCAACAACTTTCATGAAGAAAGCTACCCCAAATTATGACCAGAACCTATCCAATAAGGGAGTTGCAGTCACTATTCACTGCACTGTAGATATGGTCAATCAAGAAAAATTTCAATCCGGCCAGTTGTGGTTTTTGGACCATAAATTGAGCTACAGAACTCCAAATGGAGTGATTCAAAAAAGGAAATTAAACTAGACAAAATAAGGAACAACTTTCATGTTGATCATTTTGCTAAATTCCCACTGCAAAAATAACTAATGGAACAGTAAAGATAAGGTATAAAAACTGAAAATTCTGCTCAATTAACTTTAAACTTATAAATGGTATTGGCAACCAGTACCAACAAATTTTGAATACAAAATGTGGTATGTTTGGAGTATTAAAACCAATATACCTATTATCTATGCAAAAGTTAACATTTTAGTTGACTAATGAAATGAATAGTAATATTCAAACTTGAAATTCAAAAATTGTGAAACTTAAAAGTGCAAAATGCCCTAGTAGGCCTAATGTGATTGGTTTGGATAGGTTGGCATGCCAATAGGGTTTTGATAGCAGTACTGCGTATGATGTATGGCTTCATTACCATTCTGTGATGTGATAGCCTATGGCTATACTGATTATGATGTTTTATTTGACTTTATGCCTTATTGCTCTTATGGCTTATTAGCCATTCTGTTTGCACACCGGGAGACACATTGTGACCGATGGTGTGACGGCCCGAGGTACCTGGTACCCAGTGCTAGTTTACCCGTTTATCCAGTCCGGTCAATTTGTATAGGTTACTTGGGCATGAAAATGTATAACTGTAATTGAACTGATTATTAAAGAAAATACGAAAATTAAATATCAGCAATGATTACAATAAAATACAAAGAAGCTCAAGATCATGAAGAAAATAATTAACAAAATGCATGAAGAAGTTAATATCATAAAACATAATTAGCCCTCGACTAAACAATAAGTTAGTAATTATTCATTTCTTATGAACACAATAGCTAGGAAATTATTATTTTTATTTGCATATTATATTTTCTTGTATTATTGGCACCACTAAGCTTTATGCTTAGCGGCCGCTTGCAACGCTGTAGGTATCTAAGATTTGGACAGAGGGCCCAATAGATCACAGATTGGGTAAGGCCGTTCACAGTTATGCATAGTGTCCGTGTCACCTCACATACTACAGTGCATTGGTTGGACACTAGGTCCCATTTTGTATTTTATGATTTTTTGTAAATTTTGTAATTAAACTCTTATTTTATCATGTGTATTTGAAACAAATGTAATATAATTTTGTATTAATGTAAGTACTTGTAATTTTTTATTATAAATAACATATGAGAATTTATTTATGATTTGAGTCTAATGATGATGTGAAATGAATGAATGACAAATAGAGGAATTGTTAAGAAATTGTTGTAAATTGATGTGATACAAATGGAGCTTGTGAATGATTGGAAATTACTGGAAGTGTTTTTAAACAGGTTCAGAAGAACTATTTTTCCAATTTACATCCGGCACTCTACCGGATTTTCTATAAAAATTGCGTAAAAATTTAGATTTATCAAAAATTGTAAACAAATGATTTAAAAGGGATAAATTGTAATAGAACTATGAATTGGTGCTCTGGCACACTGAGTGGCATAACTTGCTCGACTACACTGTAGTCGAGTAAGGGGTGTCACATGTAGTGCCATGTGTCACCATCTCATGGTGCCACATGTCACCCTGTGTAATTACCAAAATACCCTTGTATCTTAATTTTGAGTTCTCAATCCAAAATAATTATTTCTCTTCTTCTAATCAATTTATATCAAATATAAATTAATTAATTAATCTCTATTAATTAATTTCTCATGATTAAATTCATATTTAAACACTTTAAATATAAATTTAACTTATACTATACATCCAATAACCTAGATTTGGTTTCAAGCCATGCTAGGAACTTTGCAATCTAATTGCAAACCAAACCTATTTAATTAATCAATCAAACTCTTTAACTAATTAATTAAATCACATTTAACTTGATGATTACTTGTGTATGTGTGTGACTCACTAGTCTCATTACTAATTGGCAATGAGATATGATATTAACTCTTAATATCATCAGAACTCTTTCTTACCATAAATGATTTCTCTAAATCATTTTAGGCAACTCATAGACTATAGTTAACACCTATCGTAGCATGCTATAGCCACCCAACTAATAATAAGATTTACCTTAAATGAACCTATACTCATATGTTATCATGCACTAGAATCTCTCTGTTATAAAATCCCAATTCGAGCTGGAGTTATGGTTTATATCAAACCCCATTTGCTATGAATATTATGTTCTCTTTTAATTCCAGTTCTTGATTAAAAAGATTTTTTTTATCAGAAACTCTTTTCTGGTTAAATCTATCTGTCCTGGCCAAGAACTTGAAACATCAAGAACAATTAAATGAACATAGGATTTTATCCTTATTTACTTAGGGTAACGAATTCCATCTTGATCAACACCAACCTCCATATATAACTAGTAGGAGCCAACACATGCCCATATACTCATACACAGTACAAGTATGAAACCAGTATCAAACTCAAACCACCTATATATAAGATAACTGTGCTATCTTAGGTCTAAAGATTATATGTACTGATTTGATTTATGATAATGCATTGACAAGAGTATATACCCCTATTTTATTTTATTTCTATAAAAGTCTTAACTATATACCCACATAACTTAAATGTTCATTAAGTCATTTAGGTGAATTACTATTTCTATTCCAAGTAATTCATGAATATTTCATGGATTCCAAATTTCATACCTTAATTTCCTTCACTAATTTAGTTCTTACACTTTGTGTCTTTGTATTACTATTCACTCAAATTATTGACTTTTTGAAACATAATAAATTTATTGAACCTAAGTTCACCAAGATACCACATTTTGCATTGTATTTTTGTTGGTATTGATTTCCAATACCATTTCAAGGCTCATTTTATGTTATTCAAAATTTTTAGATTTCATACCCTAAGTTTACTGTTCCATTGGTCATTGTTACAATAGAAATTTGGCAAACTTTTCCTCAACAAAGTTGTTCCTTTATGTGTCTTCTTTAATTTCTTTTTTGAAAAGTTTTGTAGCTCAAGTTTGAAGGAACGGAAGCGTGAAAAACACAAGTTTATACCATTGAATTCAAAAATTTTCACCTAGGGTCACAAGCATCATGCAAGATTTATTTTTATCTATTTGATTTCAATGATAAACAACATATTAAAACTATTTTAATATGTTTTTGGATCTGTATTTTCCATTTAAGATTTTAAAATTAATCAAATTAATTTTAGAACCCTAGATTAAATCAAGAACGATTACACTAACCTCTTGATGCAATCGCAATGTCTGCGCTTTGAGATTCGTCAGGACACCAGATGTTGTCCCTCTAGCTTGTCCACACCGAGAACACCTATGGCAGCCCTTGAACAGCTTCTAAAGCTTTTTCTATTAATTAGAAATTCAAATTCTGCCTTTTAAGAGATTAGAGATACAAACAGGACACTAGAAACAATTTCTAGTGTTCTTAATTCAAGAGATTGATGGCTAATCTCTTTGAATTGATGAGAGATGAAGAAGAATAGATAAAAAGCCTCAAAGTGGGGTGACAAAGGAGAGGAGTGGCTGCTGGTTATTTTTCTTTTCATAACCAGACTTAAATAGCTAGGTTAACACATTAAACCCTTGCCACATGTCACCCTTTGATTAGCTCTAGGTTTAAGTGACCCAATCACATTGTGCCAAGTGTCAAACCTATATTTAATCTTGATTTTAATCATCTTACATGATTAAAAAACATTTGGCAAGCTTATGTGTAATCCCATGTGTCACCATCTCATGGTGCCACGTGTCACAATCACAAATGACCAAAATGCCTCGTGTCTTAATTTTGAGTTCTTAACCCAAAATAATTATTTTTCTTCTTCTAATTAATTTATATCAAATATAAATTAATTAATTAATCTCTATTAATTAATTTCTCATTAATTAAATTCATATTTAAACACTTTAAATATAAATTTAATTTATATTACACATCCAATAATCTAGATTTGGTTTCAAGTCATGCTAGGGACTTTGTAATTTAATTGCAAACTAAACCTATTTAATTAAACAATTAAACTCTTTAATTAATTAATTAAATCATATTTAAATAGGTGATAACTTGTGTATGTGTGTGACTTACTAGGCCCATCACTAATTGGCAATGAGACATGATATCAACTCTTAATATCATCATAACTCTTTCTTACCATAAATGATTTCTCTAAATCATTTTATGAACCTCATAGACCATGGTTAACACCTAGCATAGCATGCCATGGCCACCCAATTAGTAATAAGATTTACCTTAAATGAACCTATAATCATATGTTACCATGCACTAGAATCTCTCTGTTGCAAAATCCCAACTCAAGCTGGAGTCATGGTTTATGTCAAACTCCATTTGCTATGAATATTATGTTCTCTTTTAATTCCAGTTCTTGATTAAAAAGATTTTCTCATCAGAAACTCTTTTCTGTATAAATCTATCTGTCCTGGCCAGGGACTTGAAACATCAAGAACAATTAAATGAACATAGGATTTTATCTCTATTTACTTAGAGGAACAGATTCCATCTTGATCAACACCTACCTCCATATATAACTAGTAGGAGCCAACACATGCCCATATACCCATACATAGTACAAGTATGAAAGCGATCAAACTCAAACTACCTATATACAAGATAACTGTGCTATCTCAGGTCTAAAGATTATATGCACTGATATGATTTATGACAAAACATTGACAAGAGTAAACTCCATGTGCTTGTCATAAGTGTCACTGGTTCGACCTACTTATCATTTATAAGTGCCTATCATATTTGTTATATGGCATGAGACTCACCATTCCATCTTATTTATATCTCATATAAATAACTTGGTAACAAACATGAATACAATCTTTCTGGATAAGTCATGTCCTTATTATGAAGTATCCTTGATTGTGAACCTATTTATGATACTTTGTGCTAGAAATATTGTCACTCATATTCTTAACAACTTAAGAATAATATTTCTAACAAAATATCAATGGACCTTTTCTATTGCACATAAATATATTATGTAAACGGAAAAGTGGAAATGCCTTTTATTAATAAAATTATGTACAAGATACATACTAAATGATATGCTCTAGGGCATACTACTAACAATCTCCCACTAGCACTAGAGCCATTCATTACAATATCTTAGACTTATCTTCTCAAGATGTCGGTCTAACTGAGTCTGTGACATAGGCTTAGTGAATGGATCAGCAGGATTTTCAACTGATGCTATTTTCTGCATGGCTACATCGCCTCGCCCAACTATTTCTCTGATAATGTGGTAGCGCCTTTCTATGTGTTTAGATTTTTGGTGAGATCTTGGTTCCTTAGCCTGTATGACTGCTCCATTATTATCACAGTGTAGTGGAACTGCTGACTCAATGGAAGGAACTACTGTAAGTTCTGTCACGAACTTCTTTATCCAAGCCTTCCTTTGCGATCCGATGCGAATATACTCACCTTTGTAGTGGAATCATGCTCGTTTGAAACTCTTCCAATCGATTGCACCTCCATTACAAATGAACACATATCCGGTAGACTTTCTATCATCGATATCCGATTGGAAATCGAATCGATAACCATCCAATTGCAAGTCTCCACCTCCATAAATCAAGAATAAATCCTTAGTTCTTCTCAAGTATTTAAGGATATTCTTGTATCGATGTTCCTAACTGGATTGGATTGATACCGCTAGTCAAACTAACGAGATATGCGATATCAGGCCTAGTACACAACATTGCATACATTAAACTTCCAATAGCCGAAGCATATGGAATCCTGGCCATCTTATCTCTTTCTTCAGGTGTCTTTAGAGACATCTCTTTAGAAAGATGGATACCATGTCTCACTGATAACAATCCTCTCTTGGAATCAAGCATGTTAAACCTCTTTAACACCTTTTCCAAGTATAGACTTTGAGATAAACCAATTATTCTTTTCGTCTATCTCTATAAATGCAAATCCCAAGAATATAGGTTGCCTCCCCTAAGTCTTTCATAGAGAATGTATTTAACAACCATACCTTACTGTCAACATACCTGTGTCATTACCCATCAACAGTATGTCATCCACATATAAGACAAGGAAAGTGATAGCACTGTCACTAACCTTCTTATATACACATGGCTCATCCTCATTTTTTATAAAACCAAAGGATTTAATGGCTTCATCAAAACGGATGTTCCAACTCCTCGAAGCTTGTTTCAACCCATAAATGGATCACTTTAGCTTGCATACCTTGGAACCATCTTGGGATTCAAAACCCCCTAAGTTGTTCCATGAAAATATTTTCTTCAATGTATCCATTGAGAAAAGCTGTTTTGACATCCATCTACCAAATCTCATAATCATAGGATGTAGCTATTGCTAATAAAATCCTAATTGATTTAAGCATGGCAACAGGCGAGAAAGTCTCCTCATAGTCGATTCCTTGCCTTTGGCGAAACTCTTTCGCTACTAGCCTTGCCTTATAGGTCTCTACCTTTCCATCAGAACCAATTTTCTTCTTGAAAACCCATTTGTTCCCTATAGGTACAATACCTTCAGGTGGGTCAATAAGATCCCAAACTTGATTCTTATACATGGAATCAATCTCAGATTTCATAGCATCAATCCATTTTGAAGAGTCTATATCTGATATAGCTTCTTCATAAGTAAGTGGAGATCATCTCCATGATCTACTTCTTCATGAGTAGACAACTCTTGTTCTTCTTCATGAAGAAAACTATATCTCACTGATGGGTGAGATACCCTGGTTGTTCTATGAGGAACAGCTGTAGATGTTTCATCAACAAGTATAGGTTGACTAGATGGATCTATATCCATCTGATCTGTTGGTTGGTCAGAATTCTCTAATTCTAACTCTATTTGCCTTCCTTTGCCTTCTTCTTAAACAAACTGTTGTTCAAGAAATGTGGCATCTCTACTTATCACAACCTTTTTTGAAGTAGGCAAATAAAAATAATATCCAAAACTATCTTTTGGATATCCAACAAATCGACCTTTTTCTGATCTAGTCTCCAATTTATCAGTGTTCAGCTTTTTGATATAAGCTGGACAACCCCAAATCTTAACATGCTTAAGACTTGGTTTTCTTCCATGCCATATCTCATAAGGTGTGGAAGAAACTGATTTTGATGGAATCCTATTCAGAATATACAAAGCTGATTCTAATGCAAATCCCCAAAAGAAGATTGGCATATCAGTATAGCTCATCATACTACGTACCATATCCAATAGGGTACGATTTCTCCTTTCAGATACACCATTCAGTTGTGGCGTTCTTGGAGGAGTCAGCTGAGAAACAATGCCATGCTTTCTCAAGTATTCATCAAATTCAGTACTCAAATATTCACCTTCACGATTTGATTGGAGAGCTTTAATACTCTTTCCTGTTTGATTTTTTACTTCAGATTTAAATTCCTTAAACTTTTCAGAGGATTCATGTTTGTATTTCATCAAATACAAATACCCAAATCTTGATTTATCATCAGTAAAGGTAATAAAATAATGAAAGCCCCCTCTAGCCATTTCCTTAAATGGACCACATACATCACTATGTATTAGCTCCAAAATATTTTCAGCTCTTAGCCCTTGTCCAACAAAGGGTGATCTAGTCATTTTGCCATGAAGGCAAGATTCACAAGTTGGAGTAGGCTCAGAGCCCAATGAGGATAGAATCCCCATTTTCTCCAGTTTTGCAATCCTATCTTCTGCAACATGACATAACCTTAAGTGCCAAATATATTTTGAACTTGAGTTGGTTTTCACCATGGCATTGTATTCTTTTAGATCACTTGCATTCAATTTGTGTTTATCATTATTATCCAAATAATGAAGACCATCATTCATATAACCCAAACCAACATATTTATTTTCAAAATAAATATTGCAAACATCATCTGTGAACTGAAATTCAAAGCCATTTCTAGTCAAACTAGATATAGAAATGATGTTCTTAAAAGCATCAGGTACATATAAAATATTATCCAAACACAAAACATGTCCAAACATGTAAAAAGATTTAGATCATATGGCTAATGCTTCAACAGTTGAGCCATTGCCAATCCGACTCTAATATCTTGAGAACGCAAGTCGCCATTGTTTGCTAGTTCGCATATCATTAGAAATGTGAGAACTGCACCGATCTAAAACCCAAGCTGTAGATGAACTATGAGTATCATCGAATCTAAATAACAAGATATGGACATACCTTAGAAGGTGTATCCTTCTTGTCTTTCGATAAGCAAGATACTCTGGCGGTTCCTTTTCCAGTGCCCATCCTTTTGGCGTGGAAACACTTTCCTTTGCCTTCATCGCTTTAGTCTTCCTTTCTGCTTAGCTATTTTCTTGGAAGGACCAGAATCGAGGTTTCTTTTTCTTATTGCCCTTCTTCTTGTTGGACTTTCCAGAAGAAGATGCAACCAAAGCTACCTCTTTTCCTTTATTGCCCAGCATATTCTTTTGGGCAATAACTAACATGTTGAGTAAACCAGCTAAGGTGCATTCCTATTTAGTCATATGGAAATTTGTCACAAAATTCCCAAAAGACTCGTGAAGGATGAAGGATCAAATCCGTCTGTAGTTGGAAATCCATGTTGAAGTCAAGATGTTCTAACTGCTCAATCAGCCGAATCATCTTGTGGACATGATCCCCAACATTTTGTCCCTCAGACATCCTCATATGGAATAGCTGTCTAGATATCTCATACCTAGCATTCCTGATGTGCTCACCATACAACTCTTGTAGGTGAAGGAGGATCTCACTCGCACTCTGCATGTTCTCATGTTGCTTCTGTAACTCATTACTCATGGAAGCAAGCATGTAACACTTAGCTCTCATATCATGCTCCTTCCACTTGTCCAAAGTTTCATGTTCCTCTTGTGTGCCCTCTAGAGGTAAGGGACCAAGAACATTTGAATCTATACATATCCTATATGTTCAAGGTTTTGGACAAGTTTCAAATTTCTTAGCCAATCAGACAGATTAGGTCCTGTCAACCTATTGTGATTAAGTATGCTTACAAGGATATTGGATGGTGGTGGTTGTTTTGTGCTCATTTTTATCAGAAAAGTAACTGCAGAAAATAACCAGATTAATTAGTAAATGTATCATGTAATTAACCAAAATGATTATGGTCTTTTAATCAAATTGGTCCTCCCACTAACTTAGCGAATCCTACACTTCCTAAGTAGAAAACGGAAATCCTAGTTGGATGGATTTCTAGTGGGTGATTGAATTCTTATAATTCTATTGATCATCCTCAAGTACATCCATTATTGGAATTACAATAAATGATAAGTGAGCAACTCCTTGCCCATCACATCTCATGCTAGGTTCAATCCTTTACCTGGCCCCTAATGCTCAAAATCTCAGGTACATCCATTATTGACTTATCTTGCATTAGTTAAGTTGATCCCATTGAGCCAGTAATTATGCAAATAATTTTAATGTCCTCAGGTACATCCAATATTAGCCACTAAACCATTTATATATTTACAACATCTCATGCTTAACAATTATTCTTAAGAAAATCTCTTAAATTAATTGCATCTTATGCAACTATTTAAAATTTCTTAAAATAATTGCCCCAATGGAGGGCCTATATTATAATTACTTTAATTATAGCATTTCCAACTTAATCATTTGTTTGGAAGATTTTATGGTCATTCTAATTACTATTAAGGTCTCACTTTGCACATTATCCAATTAGCATGCATATATCATATAATAGCATACATTCCTATACATCTCATGCATTCATAGATAAGCAATAAATATGGTATGATCATAGACTTTCTAAGGGATTCAATTCTGAGCCACCAAGAATTGAATCAGGGCATTCCTAGATGCATTTCATTCATTCATTCATTTTACAAGAGTTGCTGAAGGAGTACATAATCAACACTTGATCTTGAATTCCTCCCACTGGTCCCACCAATGCTCTTGACCTCCTTGAACTTCTTGCAATCCAATATTACATGGTAATCCTTGGCATACCAAGGCGAATTTACAAGAACTTAAATAAATGAAATTACAACCCAAAAATTATTACAAACTTAATAATACATGCCCAAAATAAATTAAAATAAATAAATTAATTTACAATCCCAAAGAAACATAAAATAAATAAATCCAATCACATTGGTCTTTTATAGTCCATGATCATCCATCATGCATATCACTATTTAACAATTAAATAAAACATACATACTTAAATTAAATTGAATATCTCATATTCAGCTTCAAAAATCAGATTTGAATATGATTCAAATAAATTTAAAAATTCAGATTTGAATCTCATTCAAACAAATTTAAAAATTCAGATTTGAATCACATTCAAACAACTTTAAAAATTCAGATTTGAATCACATTCAAACATTTTTTTAAAAAAATCAGATTTGAATCACATTCAAACATTTTTTAAAAAATCAGATCTGAATTTTATTCAATCAATTTTAAAAAATCAGATTTAAATATGATTCAAACAACTTTAAAAATTCAGATTTGAATCACATTCAAACAACTTTTAAAATTCAGATTTGAATCACATTCAAACAATTTTTAAAATTCTGATTTGAATCATAATTTAATTGTGATTAAAATTCTATTTAAACAATTTAATTAGACATAGGATGAGCTTTTAGATCATACAACGATTGTAAATTAAAAAGCAAACCTTGCGCCACCTTGAAGAAGCTTTGTTGCTGCCACCAATGGTGGCTTCACCATGTGTGCCGCCACACATCCATTGCAACCAGCAATGGATCAATCATCTCATGATCAAATCACACAATTAAATCATATAATCAACAATCTAAATGGCAAATATAGTGGCTCTGATACCAATTGAAGGAATGTATGTGAAAAACACAAGTTTATACCATTGAATTCAAAAATTTTCACCTAGGATCACATGCATCATGCAAGATTTATTTTTATCTATTTGATTTCAATGATAAACAGCATATTAAAACTCTTTTAATATGTTTTTGGATCTATATTTGCCATTTAAGATTTTAAAATTAATCAAATTAATTTTAGAACCCTAGATTAAATAAAGAATGATTACACTAACCTCTTGATGCACTGCAGCGTGTCTGCGCCTTTGAGATTCGTCTTTAGGACACCAGATGTTGTCCCTCTAGCTTGTCCACACCAAGAACACCTATGGCAGCCCTTGAACAGCTTCTAAAGCTTTTTCTATTAATTAGAAATTCAAGTTCTACCTTTTAAGATATTAGAGATGTAAACAGGACACTAGAAACAATTTCTAGTGTTCTTAATTCAAGAGATTGATGGCTAATCTCTTTGAATTGATGAGAGATGAAGAATAATAGATGAAAAGCCTCAAAGTGGCGTGACAAAGGAGAGGAGTGGCTGCTGGTTATTTTTCTTTTCATAACCACACTTAAATAGCTAGGTTAACACATTAAACCCTTGTCCCATGTCACCCTTTGATTAGCTCTAGGTTTAAGTGACCCAATCTCATTGTGCCAAATGTCAAACCTATATTTAATCTTGATTTTAATCATCTTACATGATTAAAAAACATTTGGCAAGCTTATGTGTAATCCCATGTGTCACCATCTCATGGTGCCACGTGTCACACTATGAAATGACCAAAATGCCCCTGTGTCTTAATTTTGAGTTCTTAAGCCAAAATAGTTATTTTTCTTCTTCTAATTAATTTGTATCAAATATAAATTAATTAATTAATCTCTATTAATTAAATTCATATTTAAACACTTTAAATATAAATTTAATTTATACCACACATCCAATAATCTAGATTTGGTTTCAAGTCATACTAGGGACTTTGCAATTTAATTGCAAACCAAACCTATTTAATTAATCAATTAAACTCTTTAATTAATTAATTAAATCATATTTAAATAGGTGATAACTTGTGTATGTATGTGACTTACTAGGCTCATCACTAATTGGCAATGAGACATGATATCAACTCTTAATATCATCAGAACTCTTTCTTACCATAAATGATTTCTCTAAATCATTTTATGAACCTCACAGACCATGGTTAACACCTAGCATAGCATGCCATGGCCACCCAATTAGTAATAAGGTTTATCTTAAATGAATCTATAATCATATGTTACCATGCACTAGAATCTCTCTGTTACAAAATCCCAACTCAAGCTGGAGTCATGGTTTATGTCAAACTCCATTTGCTATGAATATTATGTTCTCTTTTAATTCCAGTTCTTGATTAAAAAGATTTTCTCATCAGAAACTCTTTTCTGTATAAATCTATCTGTCCTGGCCAGGAACTTGAAACATCAAGAACAATTAAATGAACATAGGATTTTATCTCTATTTACTTAGAGGAACAGATTCCATCTTGATCAACACCTACCTCCATATATAACTAGTAGGAGCCAACACATGCCCATATACCCATACATAGTACAAGTATGAAAGCAATATCAAACTCAAACTACCTATATACAAGATAACTGTGCTATCTCAGGTCTAAAGATTATATGCACTGATATGATTTATGACAAAACATTGACAAGAGTAAACTCCATGTGCTTGTCATAAGTGTCACTGGTTCGGCCTACTTATCATTTATAAGTGCCTATCATGTTTGTTATATGGCATGAGACTCACCATTCCATCTTATTTATATCTCATATAAATAACTTGGTAACAAACATGAATACAATCTTTCTGGATAAGTCATGTCCTTATTATGAAGTATCCTCGATTGTGAACCTATTTATGATACTTTGTGCTAGAAATATTGTCACTCATATTCTTAACAACTTAAGAATAATATTTCTAACAAAATATCAATGGACCTTTTCTATTACACATAAATATATTATGTAAACGAAAAAGTGAAAATGCCTTTTATTAATAAAATTATGTACAAGATACATACTAAATGATATGCTCTAGGGCATACTACTAACAAAGTTGTGGTCATTTTACTGTAACTGGCCAGATTAGACAGAATCCAGAATTCTGGGCAAAACTGGTTCTAGCAGATTTGGTGACCTAAGTTTGGTTGGCAATTTGACTAGGTTATGGTCAGAATTTGGATTTGTGTTCTTCATGAAAGTTGTTCTAAATTGTCTAAGCTTTCCATTAATATAAAACTCATGTCAATTGGATATTTCTACAATGAGTTATGGCCAAATGAACAAACACTGTGCATTTGGTCACTTTTACTAGGTCCATAATTGGTTACCCGGATTTGGCCAAATTTTTAGGTCATCCTAAGTTTATTTTTTGGGCAAGATTTCTTTATCAAAGTTGTGCCATTATGTGTCTAGTTTCATGTTCAATTGGCCTTGCACCAATTGAACCTATACAGCTCTAGTTATAGGTGCACAAACCTGCTGGACTTACACCCAGTCCTGCAGGTCACAAAGGGCAGCAAGTCTAAGCTCAACTCTATTATCCTTACTCACTTCAATTCCTCCTCACACACATTCAAATGGTCACTAATTGACCATTACAATGTTAATATACCATTACATAAGCAAAACTCTAATTTTTCACAAACCCTAATTCCCAAAGTGTCCATTTCATGCTATCCATGCCATCTAATACATCCAATCACAAATACCTACTAAGCAACTCCAATAAATACATTTTATTTCATTTAAATTCATCAATTCCCATAGGTACACATGCTGACCAAAATTCATCTTCCATCAAACATGAATAATTTCTCAATTTTTTTCTTATAATTCTTTCCATTTTCATGCTCAAATATAAGTTTACTAAAAGAATATGGAAGAAAATAGCACTAACCTCTTTTAACCACTTTCTTGGCTTATTAAAACTTTGAATTCTCTTCACTTTATGACAATCAAAATGTTACTCTTGATGTGGGGATTAATTTTTGTGAAGGGTGTGCAGGGTTTTGGGGTGGAAAACTTAGGGAAAATCAAGCTCAAAGCTTGATGAAAATAGAGGAAGTAATGGATGGCTGGCTAGTTGAGGGAGAGAAAGTGAGAAGATGAGCTGAAATTTTGTGTATTTATCTCTAATTTTATCTCTTAAATAAATTTGTTAAATGGTGATTGGTGGAAAGAATTTAAATGACATCATCATGATGTCATAATTCTAATTTTCTTCATTTTTCTTTTCTTTTCTTTTCTACTCATCTCCAATTCAATTTTTAGCAATATTTATTCATATTTTAGATCATAATAATTATTTACTTAACTAGAAAAGTCGGCCAAAAATCATCTCTGAAGACGAAATGACCAAAATGCTCTCCATTTAGCTTAACAGACTAAAATTGTCTGTACCAATTGAAAAATTTTTCTAAGCATTTTCTTAGCATTCTAATGCCATAGAAACCTCAATGACTCTTCTCTGGAGTCCCAAAAATTATTTTATGAATTTTCTCCTGGGTTTAGGGCTCCTAGTTGAAAGGACCGCAACTTCCTACTGGGTTACCCATCACTAGGGCACCGGCTCATTTAACTTGGTTGTATTTTATTTCAAAAATTTTTCCTAAATTTTTCTTATTATTATTTTATTTAATTATGAATCCTCACTCTAGTCTAAATATTTTTCCAGAAGTTCTAGCTGTCCGGACTGACACCGATCACCCGAACAGTAG
The DNA here is from genome assembly GCF_030052815.1 of Hevea brasiliensis. Classification (NCBI taxonomy): domain Eukaryota; kingdom Viridiplantae; phylum Streptophyta; class Magnoliopsida; order Malpighiales; family Euphorbiaceae; genus Hevea; species Hevea brasiliensis. The sequence continues at coordinate 80,705,940 of NC_079504.1, forward strand.
AATGTACAGAATTACTACAGCAAGGGTGTTACAACTGTAGTTGTGTTTAGTACCTTTGGAATGTTCCTAGGAAATCAGATGTTGTCCCTCTAGCTTTTCCACACCAAGATCACCAATGGCAGCCCCTTGAATACCTTCTCAAGCCTTTCCAATCAAATAGAAATTAAGGTTTTTCCTCTAGAGATGTTATAGATGTATTTAGGACACTAGAAACGATTTCTAGCAATTTTAATTCAAGAGAATGTTGCCAATTCTCTTTGAATTAATGAGAGATGAAGAAGAAGAGAGGAAGAGGAAGACAAGGTGGAGGCACCTCTTTTTAGAAAAACATATTGCATTTTGTTCTTTCATCCTTTCCCTTATATAGCTAGGTCATCACTTAAAACCCTTGCCACATGTCATCTTCTGATTGGCTCTTAGTTTAATTGACCCAATCACAATGTGCCAAGTGTCAAACTTAGATTTAACCTTCACTTTGATCATCTTACATGATTAAAAGATAAATAGTAAGTTTATGCGTAGTGCCACGTGTCACCATCTAATGGTGCCACATGTCACCCTATGAAATGACCAAAATACCCTTATATCTTAATTTTGAGTTCTCAACCTAAAATAATTATTTCTCTTCTTCTAATCAATTTATATCAAATATAAATTAATTAACTAATCTCTATTAATTAATTTCTAATGATAAAATTCATATTTAAACACTTTAAATATAAATTTAATTTATACTATACATCCAATAAACTAGATTTGGTTTCAAGCCATGCTACAGACTTTGCAATCTAATTGCAAACCAAACCTATTTAATTAATCAATTAAACTCTTTAACTAATTAATTAAATCACATTTAACTTGGTGATTACTTATATATGTGTGTGACATACTAGTCTCATCACTAATTGGCAATGAGATATGATATTAACTCTTAATATCATCAGAACTCTTTCTTACCATAAATGATTTCTCTAAATCATTTTAAGCAGCTTATAGACTATGGTTAACACCTAGTATAGCATGCCATCGTTAGTAGTATGCCCTAGAGCATATCATTTAGTATGTATCTTGTACATGTTTTATTAATGAAAGGCATTTTCACTTTTCCATTTATATAATATATTTATGTGTAATAGAAAAGGTCCATTGATATTTTGTTAGAAATTCTATTATTAAGTTGTTAAGAATATGAGTGACAGTATTTCTAGCACGAAGTATCATAAATAGGTTCACAATCGAGGATACTTCACAATAAGGACATGAATTATCCAGAAAGATTGTATTCATATTTGTTCCCAAGTTATTTATATGAGATATAAATAAGATGGAATGGTGAGTCTCATTCCATATAAAAAACATGATAGACACTTATACATGATAAACAGGCTGAACCAGTGACATTTATGACAAGCACATGAAGTTTACTCTTGTCAATGCATTATCATAAATCATATCAGTGCATATAATCTTTAGACCTGAGATAGCACAGTTATCTTGTATATAGGGGGTTTAAGTTTGATACTGCTTTCATACTTGTACTGTGTATGGGCATATAGGCATGTGTTTGCTCCTACTAATTATATATGGAGGTAGGTGTTGATCAAGATGGAATCTGTTCCTCTAAGTAAATAGAGATAAAATCCTATGTTCATTTAATTGTTCGTGATGTTTCAAGTTCTTGGCCGGGATAGATAGATTTAATCAGAAAAGAGTTTCTGATAGAAAATCTTTTTAATCAAGAACTGGAATTAAAAGAGAACATAATATTCATAGCAAATGGGTTTTGACAAAAACCATGACTCCAGCTTGAATTGGGATTTTGTAACAGAGAGATTCTAGTTCATGGTGACATATGATTATAGGTTCATTTAAGGTAAACCTTATTACTGATTGGGTGGCCATGGCATGATATACTAGGTGTTAACCATGGTCTATGAGATGCATAAAATGATTTAGAGAAATCATTTATGGTAAGAAAGAGTTCTGATGATATTAAGAGTTGATATCATGTCTCAATGTCAATTAGTGATGAGCCTAGTAAGTCACACACATACACAAGTAATCACCAAATTAAATATGATTTAATTAATTAAAAAGTTTAATTGATTAATTAAATAGGTTTGGTTTGCAATTAGATTGCAAAGTCCCTACCATGACTTGAAACCAAATCTAGGTTATTGGATGTATATTGTAAGTTTAATTTATATTTAAAGTGTTTAAATATGAATTTAATTAATGAGAAATTAATTAATAGAGATTAATTAATTAATATATATTTGATATAAATTGATTTAAAAGAAGAGAAATAATTATTTTAGGTTGAGAACTCAAAAATAAGACATAAGGGCATTTTGGTCATTTCACAGGGTGACATGTGGCACCATGAGATGGTGACACCTGGCACTACACATAAGCTTGCCAAATGTCTTTTAATCATGTAAGATGATTAAAATTAAGATTAAATATAGGTTTGACACTTGGCACAATGTGATTGGGTTAATTAAACCTAGAGCCAATCAGAAGGTGATATGTGGCAAGGGTTTTAAGTGGTGACCTATCTATATAAGTATAAGGATGAAAGAACAAAACACACAAGCTGCTGCCTTTCTCTTTGTGCTGCCACCTTGGAGACCTCTCCCTTCTCTTCTTCTTCATCTCTCATCAATTCAAAGAGATTAGCAAATAATGTCTTGAATTAAAAATACTACAAATTGTTTCTAGTGTTCTGTTTACATCTCTAATCTCTCAAAAGGTAAAACTTGATTTTCTAATTCATAGAAAAAGCTTTAGAAGCTATTCAAGGGCTGCCATAGGTGATCTTGGTGTGGACAAGCTAGAGGGACAACATCTGGTGTCCTAAAGACGCATCCCAAAGGTGCCAAACTCACTGCAGTGCATCAAGAGGTTAGTGCACTTGTTCTTGATCTAATCTAGGGTTCTAAAATTAATCTGATTAATTCTAAAATCTTAAATGGAAAATACAGATCCAAAGACATATAAAAAGAGTTTTAATATGTTGTTTATCATTGAAATCAAATAGATAAAAATGAATCTTGCATGATGCATGTGACCCTAGGTGAAAATTTTTTGAATCCAATGATATAAACTTGTGTTTTTCATGGTTCCGCTCCTTCAGCCATAGCCACCCAATTAATAATAAGATTTACCTTAAATGAACCTATAATCATATGTTACTATGCACTAGAATCTCTCTGTTACAAAATCCCAATTCGAGCTAGAGTCATGGTTTATGTCAAACCCCATTTGCTATGAATATTATGCTCTCTTTTAATTCTAATTCTTGATTAGAAAGATTTTCTTATCAGAAACTCTTTTCTGATTAAATCTATCTGTCCTGGCCAGGAAATATATCAAGAACAATTAAATGAACATAGGATTTTATCCCTATTTACTTAGGGTAACATATTCCATCTTGATCAACACCTACCTCCATATACAACTAGTAGGAGCCAACACATGCCCATATACCCATACAAAGTACAAGTATGAAAGTAGTATCAAACTCAAACCACCTATATACAAGATAACTGTGTTATCTCAGGTCTAAAGATTATATGCACTGATATGATTTATGATAATGCATTGACAAGAGTAAACTCCATGTGCTTGTCATAAATGTCATTGGTTCAGCCTACTTATCATGCATAAGTGCCAATCATGTTTGTTATATGGCATGAGACTCACCATTCCATCTTATTTACATCTCATATAAATAACTTAAGAACAAACATGATTACAATCTTTCTGGATAAGTCATATCCTTATTGTGAACTATCCTCGATTGTGAACCAATTTATGACACTTTGTGCTAGAAATACTGTTACTCATATTCTTAACAACTTAAGAATAGAATTTCTAGCAAAATATCAATAGACCTTTTCTATTACACATAAATATATTATGTAAATGGAAAAGTGAAAATGCCTTTTATTAATAAAATATGTACAAGATATATACTAAATGATATGCTCTAGGGCATACTACTAACAGGAAGAAGATGAAATTCAAATACATTGAAACACCTATCAAGTGTGGGATCTATTTCTCCATATCCAAACCATTGTGATAAGCAAAAATGAGTCAAGCTAATGACCTTAATTAGCACTTCTTGGGAGATAACACAAGTTTTATTTAATTTCTACATTTGTTTATTTCTTTTGTTTTATCTGTAACACCCTTCACCCGTCTACAGTGTAGCTGAGCAAGGCGTGCTACACGGCGTGCCGGAGCACCTGATCTTATCTGATTTCATTATAGTTCTAGATTTACTTATTCAAAAACTTTATTTGAGGTTTAGGCTATTTTTACTGTTTATCAAAATCTGACTAATTTGGAAATTTCAAAAATTTTAACGATAATCTGGCAACGTGCCGACTGTAATTTGGACTAACAGTTCTTCTGAACCTGCCAAAAACAATTTTAATATATACTCAATTTCTCAAACTTAATAGTCTCAAAAATTTTCAAACATAATGTATCTCAATACAGCATCCAGATTTCTCAGAAATCTCATCAGATTTTCAACATCTCAATATTCACAAGTACAATCTCATTATAACTCAAATTCAATTCACATATTAAAATACTTACTTTGTCACACCCTACCCCTCTGTAAGGCATAACATGATCCCGTAGTATACCTAATGAATCACCAACTCCGTCCACTGATAACCCATTAAATACACTACAAAGGATTTTAAAAACTTTTTTTACTTCTTTTACAGTGGTGAGCACTATTTACAGGCGTTAAAAACTTTTGTGAACTAAAGTGATAGAACTAACACATTTGAATTATTTGGAATTTCTGTAAAAATTTTGGCAGAGTGCCATCTGTATTTTGGGTAAAACAGTTCTTCAGAAAACCTGTAAAAAAGCACTTCAATATTTTTCCAAATCTCAACTTCAACATATTTCTCAACACAACATATTTATCAACTCAAATCCACAGTGATTTTTCAAAGACTGAGATAAAAGAAATATAATACAATTTTTACAAGTCAAAATAACTCATAATTTACCTTACAACTTCAATGTACAATTTTAATTTATAACTGCTCAAAACCAAAAACAATATGTACATACAGTGGTCATACATTACAGTACAAAATGCAAAATATGGTATACTCGTTATACCTGAAAAATCTCTCGCTGGGTGTACTAGCAGCCTAATCTGCTCTGTCATCTGTCTACTCATAAAGAATAAAAGCTATCATTTGAGACAATGTCTCAGTGGTGCACAACATTAACCAAATACAATTTAAATCACAATTCATAAATCATTTAAATAGTGGATACTTAAAACCATGGTAAATTTCAAGACAGTAATTGTCCATAAGAATTTAAACTCCATTTCTCAATATCATAATAAATTTCAATAAGTCAGATCATGGTTGAATTCAAAAGATAGTATATGTCAATAAGAGTTTAAATTCATTTCACAATCTCACAATACATATCAATAAATCACACACAGCTTAATCATGTTCCAAAGTTCAATTCGTCCCAAAAGCCGATGGCTAATGAGGTATTCAATTCGTCCCAAAAGTCAATGACTAATGAGGAATAACATAGCTAGCTAGCAAAAATATGAGTACTCATCCAATTCATCCTCAATAGGCACACACCTCAACACTTCAGCCAGAGAGGGAATTCAATTCGTCCCACTAGACAAGCTAGCGAGGAATACAATCAATATACATGATAGCTATGGTTTCAAATCATTTCCAATGCTTTTCAATCAATCAGTAATCATCAATATCATCCAAACAATTTCTCACAGTTTCAAATCATTTACAATGCTTTTCAAGAATTAAATATCCATTCAAACACATTTCCACAATTTAAAACAATAATGTACAAATAGTCATAATTCATTTCAATTGAAAAATTCAAAAGAAATAGTTGTTGTGCACAAACCTCTGATGAATGTCTCCTGGTCTGGACTCAGTGTTTCCTTCCCTTTCCTTGAGTCTTTACTAACTGAGAAACACAATTTGAAGTGTTTCAGTACTAAATTAAATTGTCTCTATCGATAATGCTTGATAAGTAATTCACTGAAAGCTATTATTTGCTTAATCACCTAATATACAGACCCTCGATGCGTTCTAGGTAAATTAGGTTTTAGTGTCACTAATATGTCACATTCGATAGTGTTTTAGGGTTGGTACACATTACCAATTTCATTTCCTTGTTTAGTGCATTTTATTACAACTTGCTGGATTCCGGTATACTAGTTTGACCTAGCCGGAATACCTAGTTCCCTTGGTTTTCGGGTTTCGGTCAAAACTACAAACTTGTAGATCTATGCCATATGGAACACAGGGCAAAATTTGAGGTCATTCTGAGTTATGTAGACCAAGTTATGGTCATTTTACTATTGCTGGTCAAATGGCATCAAATTAGGTCATTTTAGGTCAAATTTGGTCAACTTTGGTTCGGCCAGTTTTTGGACCCGAACTTGTGCAAGCTGTTTGACTTGCTTATGGTCATTTCTGGGCTTTGGTGTCTTCATAAGACTTGTAGGTATGGGTCTTTCATGGTTAAAATTACAGGTCAATTGGACCTATTTTGAGTGAGTTATGGCCTAAATACTAACTGCTGCCCAATTGGTCAATTTTCAGGTCTCAATTGTACTTAATCCGTATTTGGTCATTTTTCAAGTTACCTTGCAAGCAGAATTTTGGTATGTTTCCTTCATGAAAGTTGGCACATTTTGTGCTTAGTTTCACCTCCAATTGGTCTCATACCAATTGGAGTTACATATTTAGAGTTATAGGCTAAAATGCACACTGCCCTTAATTACATTGCTTAAACATCTTTTCATTACACATTTACCTTGCTACAAATCCACCTCTCAACCCCATTCTGTTTTGGTACATTACCAAAACCATTTACCACTTCACATTAAGATCATTTTGGCCAGAATACAAACATCCTCAATACACCAAATAAAACTCTAATTCATAAAGTCCAAATACAACAATATACTCACATAAACACTACTAATTATTACATATAATTTCCACAACCAATTTACATACATTTTCATCAATCCTCAATGTCACAATTCACCCAATATCTTCATGAATTAAAACACTCATTAAAGAGTCCCATGGCTGCAGAATTGCTCCACCTTGCCAAAGTTTCACATAACTTCCTCCACTTCAATTTCAAATGCACAATCACCACATGTACATGGGAATAACTTACTAGGACATTAATCACCCTACTCAACATAATTTCCCATCAAATAAATGTAAGAATAAATCATCAAATATACAACTCCATGGCTGTCCAAACTGGATATATCAAGAACTCCTCAAAACTTAAAAATTCCTTCACAAAGCACACACCCATAACATGCATACCAAGTTTAACAAAGCAATATTTAAAAATACAAACTTACCTATTGTTAGGACTTGTTAAACCTTCACTAAACTTCTCGATATTGGTATCTACTTCTTCCTTGTGAAGTGGGGATAATTTTTAATGAAGCTACCCAGGTGTTTAGAAGTGAAATAAAGGAGAGGATGAAGCTTTAAGCTACACGGCAATGGAGGATTTCCATTCCTTCATTTCGGCATGGTTGAGGGAAATGGGAGAAGATGAAATTGCAGAATGTTTAATGAACTTACACCTGCCCATTTTGTTCTTTATTTATTCTATAGTGGTCCACTTACTCAAATTAAATCATATAATAAGTTTAACTTTCATTTATCCCACATTAAACCCATAATTTTTGCTATTTACTTTAGGTACCACCAATTTAATTTTTCATTATATTTTCCAAGTGTAATATTATTTATTTTTAATGGACATTTAGGTCAAAAGACAATTCGGGATGTCAAATGACCATAATGCCCCTGTTCGAGTTACATTCCCGATTTTTCGGTAACACCGGGTTTTGTCCGTTTTTCGATTTCTCACTTTTCTTTGTACTAATTAATTAATTTTTCTTTGATATTTCTAATGACATTTAGTCCTCAAAAATATTTTCCAGGGTTCCTCGCAATCCAGGGCTAGTCAACGGTCCACGCCGTGACTTCCCAGTGAGGTCACCCATCGCTAGGGTTCTCAACTCACTTAACTTGGTTACATTTCTTTGCTACTATTTTTTCTTTGTTTTTCTTGTATTTTATTTTCTTGTATTTCATTATTTTATGTATCCTCCCTCATATAAAATATAGTTCTAGGCATCCTAGCTGTCCGGACAACACTGGTCACCGGAGCAGTAGAACGCACTACCGAACTTAAGGGTGTTACAATTCTCCCCCCCTTAAAATAAATTTCGTCTTGAAATTTTACTTGGCATTAGTCTCTGAACAGCTGTGGGTGCTGTCTCCTCATATCCTCTTCACGTTCCCAAGTAGCTTCCTGGCCTGAATGATGGTTCCACAGCACTTTAACCAGGTGTATCTGTTTGTTCCTCAGCTACTTCACCTCATATGCCAGAATTTTTATGGGTTCTTCCTCATATGAGAGGTTTGGATTTACTTCAATCTCTTCAACTAATAGTACATGAGATGGGTCAGATCTGTACCTCCTTAACATGGACACATGGAAGACACTGTGTATCCTTGCTAGCTGTGGAGGTAATGCCAACCGATATGCCAAAGGACCCACTCTTTCCAGAACCTCATATGGTCCGATGAAACGAGGACTCAGTTTCCCCTTTTTGCCAAATCTCATAATCCTCTTTCAAGGAGAAACTTTGAGGAACACCTTATCACCCACTGCATATTCAATATCTCTTCTTTTCAAATCAACATAGGAATTCTGACGGTCTGATGCAGCCTTGAGTCTATCTCTAATCAATCTGATCTTTTCCTCTGTCTGCTGAACAATTTCTGGCCCAATCATCTTTCTTTCACCTACTTCATCCCAACATAAGGGAGTTCTGCACTTCCTGCCATACAATGCTTCATATGGAGGCATCCCAATGCTTGATTGGTAGCTGTTGTTATAAGCAAACTCAATCAAAGGCAAGTGTGTATCCCAACTACCTTCAAACTCAATCACACAAGCCTGTAGCATATCCTCCAATATCTGAATAACCCTCTCGGTCGCCATGCATGCGTGGGTGGAATGTTGTCTTTGAAGTTCAATCTAGTTTCTAGGGCTCTCTCAAGACTACCGTAATCTAGAAGTGAACCTAGGATCTCTGTCAGACACAATTGATACTGACACTCCATGCAATTTTACAATCTCATATATGTACAATCTGGCCAATCTTTCCAGGCTATAGTCCATCTGAACTAGCAAAAAGTGAGCAGACTTGGTCAATCTGTCAACTATAACCCATACTGCATCATGACTACTCTGTGTCCTTGGAAGTCCTGTAACAAAATCCATAGTTATTTGTTCCCATTTCCACTCTGGTACTGACAAAGGATGTAACAAACCAGCTGGAACTTGATGTTCTGCCTTTACTTGCTGACAAGTTAGGCATTTGGAAACAAATTTAGCTATATCTCTCTTCATACCCATCCACCAGTAATGCTCTTTCAGCCCTCTGTACATTTTAGTTCCACCAGGGTGCATAGCAAATGGAGACTCATGTGCTTCCTTCATAATGATCTGTCTCAATTCAGTATCATTAGGAACGCACATTCTGCCCTGATGTAGTAATAAACCATCATCTTTCACAGAAAATTTAGGTTTCTTGCCCTGCTGGACTTCTTTCAGTAGCTTCTGATATTACTTTGAGCAGCCATTCTGATTTGATCAATCAACACTGGCTGTACATGCCAAGCAACTACTGTTTGTCCCTCATCATCAATCTCTAAACTGGCATGCTGTGCTTTCAATTCACATACCATGGACAAAGGAGAAACTCTGAGACTTGCCATAGTCTTGCAACTTAAGGCGTCAGCCACCACATTTGCTTTCCCTAGCTGATAGTCTATTAAGCAATCATAGTCTTTAATGAGTTCTAACCAACTCCTCTGCCTCAAATTCAATTCCTTCTGGGTGCCTAAGTACTTCAAGCTCTTGTGATCTGTGTAAATATAGCATTTCTCCCCATACAAATAGTGTCTCCAGATCTTCAGAGCAAAAACAATAGCTGCTAGCTCCAGATCATGTGTTGGGTAGTTCCTCTCATGCGATTTCAGCTGGCGTGATGCATAAGCAATGACATTCCGATCTTGCATCAGTACGCAGCCTAACCCATTGTGAGAAGCATCACTATAAACTGTGTATTCTTTACCCAGAGTAGGTAAAGTGAGAACTGGAGCTTCAGTTAAACACCTCTTCAACTCATCAAAACTTTGCTGGCATTTATCAGTCCACTGAAATTTTACATCTTTCCGAAGCAGTTTGGTCAGTGGAGAAGATAACATAGAAAACCCCTTCACAAACCGGCGGTAATATCCAGCTAAACCCAAAAAACTGTGAATTTCTGTGATATTCCTGGGTGGCTTCCAATTAAGGATAGCTTCTACCTTGCTAGAATCTACCTTGATCCCTTCAGCTGACACAACATGTCCCAAAAGGAGATTTCTTTCAGCCAAAATTCACATTTCAACAATTTGGCGTATAGCTGTTTCTCCCTCAAGGTCTGCAGTACAATCCGCAGATGTCTATCATGCTCCTCTGCATTCCTTGAATATATCCAAATGTCATCAATAAACACCACCACAAATTGATCAAGATATGGTCTGAAGATAGTGTTCATCAGATCCATAAAAGCAGCTGGAGCATTTGTTAACCCGAATGGCATTATTAGAAACTCATAGTGGCCATATCGAGTTAAAGCGATTTTGGAATACTCTGCTCTTGCACCTTCAACTGATAATAACCAGATCGCAAATCAATTTTGGAGAATACAGCTGCACCCTTCAACTGATCAAACAGATCATCAATGTGAGGCAATGGATATCTATTCTTTATTGTCACCTTATTCAACTGTCGGTAGTCAATGCATAAGCAGAGAGTACCATCCTTCTTCTTAGCAAACAACACTGGTGCTCTCCAAGGTGACACACTAGGGCGGATGAAGCCCTTTTCAAGTAGTTCTTGCAATTGTATCTTCAACTCCTTCAACTCTGCTGGTGCCATTCTGTATGGCGTTATGGTGATTGGATCCACACTGCATAACATTAATTTCAAATCGCACCTCTCTTCCGGAGGTAATCACGGCAATTCATTAGGAAACACATCCGAAAGTCATGTACTAGGGATGTCCTTCAATGCCGACTCCCCACTGGGTGTCTACCACATGTGCCAAGTAGGCTTCACACTTTCTCGATCATCTTTCGGCTAGTGCAATGAAATGATGTTTGATGGCAATAATCGCTTTCCCCATGTATTACCACATCACTGCATCGAGGAAGGCCAAAAGTTATCTTTTCACCTACTGATCAATCATGGCATGATGCCTAGCTAACCAATCCATGCCCAAGATGATATCATAATCTCTGAAGGGCATTTCAATGAAATCAGACAGGAAAGTATGTCCTTGGATCACCAAAGGAAAATCTCTATACGTTCTAGTAACCCTGACTTCCTATCCTAACGGACTTGTTACTAGCACCTCAAAGTCCTTTTTTGTACATGGAACAGCAATGCAATCAATAATGCTAGCACTCACATAAGAATGGGTAGAACCCGGATCAAATAACACAAACACATTCTGATTAAAAGTTGAGAAGGTACCAGCCACAACATCAGATGTCTCGGCCTCTTCCCTCTGTCCCATTGCATACATTCTGACTGGAGCACTGTCTTGCTTTGAATGTTTCACTGTGCCTTGGCTGCCTGCTGGGCTACCTCTACCCCTGCCTCTACCTCTGCTGGGTGGTTGTGAACTTCTGGTGACAGGGCTTTGAACTGACCCTTCTGCAGTAGTAGGAGGTGGTCCAACCCTACGACTACTAGTGCAGTCCTTGGCAAAGTGTCCTGTGCCTCCACAGTTATAACAGGCTCCAATAGCCTTGTAGCAGATCCCACCATGATTTCTTCCACAAGTTTCACATTGGCGGGGAGGATAGGAACCTCTGGTACTCTGCTGACCAGATAGGGGAGGCTTCTGTCCTGAATATCTTCCCCTACCAGATTTCTTGCCACCTCTACCATGTCCCCCATAGTTCTTCCTCTTTCCAGTAGGACCACTGGAACTCTGTTCTACAGATTTTCCCTCTTTCTCTGTCTTCTCTGATTACTTTTTCTCAGGAGCAGCTTCAAACTCAATTCTTTCTAACTCTAGAGCTTGAGAAATAAGTTCAGAGAAGTTAGTGTGTTTGAAGCCGACTACTTGTAATCTGATACTGGGCTTCAAGCCAGTTTCAAACCTCTTGCATCTCTCCCTACTGGTAGAAAGTAAACTCACTGCATAATGGCTCAGGCGGGAAAATTCTCTTTCATACTCAGCCACTGATCTGCCCCCCTGTTTCAGACTTAGGAATTCTTGTAGCTTCTGATCTACATAAGCATCAGGGACATATTTCTGTCTGAATTCCCTGAGAAAGTCATTCCATGTTAGCACTGCAAGTTCTACTAGACTGTGGGGAATGGTTTTCCACCAGTCATAAGCATCCCCCTGTAACAAAGATACAGAGTATTCAAATCTGAGCTCCTCTGTGCAATGTACTTTCTTGAATACCCTATCCATCCTTTCTAACCATTGTTCAGCTTCTAGAGGATCTACTGTCTCCTTAAACTCTGTAGCCCCATACTTCATCAATTTGTCATACTGCCTAGTAGGAGATTGTGGTTGTACCACTGGTGTTTGTATTGGGACTTGAGTAGGCACATTACCAGCCATTTGTTGGAACATTGCAGCCATCTGCTGAGCGAATCGAGCGTAAAATCATGGTACATCAATGGTGCAACAACCATCGACATTATGTAGCACAGGGCATCCTTGCACCTCACCTCAATAGATTGATCGACTGAACGATCACCCTCTTCCATAGTCAATGCGAGGATTTTAGATCTCCTGAACCAATAACACAAGGAGATTTCCTCCTGTTAGTGCATATTTATAATGTAATGCACTGTATGTATCAAACAATGATATTGAGCAGTTGTACTATGAAGAAATAATATTCAAATAACAGGTGAAAACAGAATTTAAAAACTTTGCTCTGATACCACTAAAACATGTCACACCTTACCCCTCTGTAAGGCATAACATGATCCTGTAGTATACCTAATGAATCACCAACTCCATCTACTGATAACCCATTAAATACACTACAAGGGATTTTAAAAACTTTTCTTACTTCTTTTACAGTGGTGAGCACTATTTACAGGTGTTAAAAACTTTTGTGAACTGAAGTGATAGAACTAACACATTTGAATTATTTGGAATTTCTGTAAAAATTTTGGCAGAGTGCCATCTGTATTTTGGGTAAAACTGTTCTTCAGAAAACCTGTAAAAAAGCACTTCAATATTTTTCCAAATCTCAACTTCAACATATTTCTCAACATAACATATTTATCAACTCAAATCCACAGTGATTTTTCAAAGACTGAGATAAAAGAAATATAATACAATTTTTACAAGTCAAAATAACTCATAATTTACCTTACAACTTCAATGTACAATTTTAATTTACAACTGCTCAAAACCAAAAACAATATGTACATACAGTGGTCATACATTACAGTACAAAATGCAAAATATGGTATACCGTTATACTGAAAAATCTCATTGGTGTACTAGCAAATCTAGTCTGCCTGCTCTGTCTGTCTACTGCGACAAAGAATAAAGCTATCGCTGAGACAATGTCTCAGTGGTGCACAACATTAACCAAATACAATTTAAATCACAATTCATAAATCATTTAAATAGTGGATACTTAAAACCATAGTAAATTTCAAGACAGTAATTGTCCACAAGAATTTAAACTTCATTTCTCAATATCACAATAAATTTCAATAAGTCAGATCATGGTTGAATTCAAAAGATAGTATATGTCAATAAGAGTTTAAATTCATTTCACAATCTCATAATACATATCAATAAATCACACACAGCTTAATCATGTTCCAAAGTTCAATTCGTCCTAAAAGCCGATGGCTAATGAGGTATTCAATTCGTCCCAAAAGTCAATGACTAATGAGGAATAACATAGCTAGCTAGCAAAAATATGAGTACTCATCCAATTCGTCCTCAACAGGCACACACCTCAACACTTCAGCCAGAGAGGGAATTCAATTCGTCCCACTAGACAAGCTAGCGAGGAATACAATCAATATACATGATAGCTGTGGTTTCAAACCATTTCCAATGCTTTTCAATCAATCAGTAATCATCAATATCATTCAAACAATTTCTCACAGTTTCAAATCATTTACAATGCTGTTCAAGAATTAAATATCCATTCAAAAACATTTCCACAATTTAAAACAATAATGTACAAATACTCATAATTCATTTCAATTGAAAAATTCAAAAGAAATAGTTGTTGTGCACAAACCTCGATGATCTGCTCTGGTCCGACTCGTGTTTCCTTCCTTTCCTCGAGTCTTTACTAACTGAGAAACACAATTTGAAGTGTTTCAGTACTAAATTAAATTGTCTCTATCGATAATGCTTGATAAGTAATTCACTGAAAGCTATTATTTGCTTAATCACCTAATATACCGACCCTCGATGCATTCTAGGTAAATTAGGTTTTAGTGTCACTAATATGTCACATTCGATAGTGTTTTAGGGTTGGTACACGTTACCAATTTCATTTCCTTGTTTAGTGCATTTTATTGCAACTTGCTGGATTCCGGTATACTAGTTTGACCTAGCCGGAAGACCTACTTGCCTCAGTTTTCGGGTTTCGGTCAAAACTACAAACTTGTAGATCTATGCCTTATGGAACACGGGGCAAAATTTGAGGTCATTCTGAGTTATGTAGACCAAGTTATGGTCATTTTACTATTGCTGGTCAAATGGCATCAAATTAGGTCATTTTAGGTCAAATTTGGTCAACTTTGGTTCGGCCAGTTTTTGGACCCGAACTTGTGCAAGCTGTTTGACTTGCTTATGGTCATTTCTGGGCTTTGGTGTCTTCATAAGACTTGTAGGTATGGGTCTTTCATGGTTAAAATTACAGGTCAATTGGACCTATTTTGAGTGAGTTATGGCCTAAATACTAACTGCTGCCCAATTGGTCAATTTTCATGTCTCAATTGTACTTAATCCGTATTTGGTCATTTTTCAAGTTACCTTGCAAGCAGCACTTTGGTATGTTTCCTTCATGAAAGTTGGCACATTTTGTGCCTAGTTTCACCTCCAATTGGTCTCATACCAATTGGAGTTACATATTTAGAGTTATAGGCAAAAATGCACACTGCCCTTAATTACATTGCTTAAACATCTTTTCATTACACATTTACCTTGCTACAAATCCACCTCTCAACCCCATTCTGTTTTGGTACATTACCAAAACCATTTACCACTTCACATTAAGATCATTTTGGCCAGAATACAAACATCCTCAATACACCAAATAAAACTCTAATTCATACAGTCCAAATACAACAATATACTCACATAAACACTACTCATTATTACATACAATTTCCACAACCAATTTATATACATTTTCATCAATCCTCAATGTCACAATTCACCCAATATCTTCATGAATTAAAACACTCATTAAAGAGTCCCAAGGCTGCCGAATTGCTCCACCTTGCCAAAGTTTCACATAACTTCCTCTACTTCAAATTCAAATGCACAATCACCACATGTACATGGGAATAACTTACTAGGACATTAATCACCCTACTCAACATAATTTCCCATCAAATAAAGGTAAGAATAAATCATCAAATATACAACTCTATGGCTATCCAAACTGGATATATCAAGAACTCCTCAAAACTTAAAAATTCCTTCACAAAGCACACACCCATAACATGTATACCAAGTTTAACAAAGCAATATTTAAAAATACAAACTTACCTATTGTTAGGACTTGTTAAACCTTCACTAAACTTCTCGATATTGGTATCTACTTCTTCCTTGTGAAGTGGGGATAATTTTTAATGAAGCTACCTAGGTGTTTAGAAGTGAAATAAAGGAGAGGATGAAGATTTAAGCTACATGGCAATGGAGGATTTCCATTCCTTCATTTCGGCATGGTTGAGGGAAATGGGAGAAGATGAAATTGCAGAATGTTTAATGAACTTACACCTGCCCATTTTGTTCATTATTTATTCTATAGTGGTCCACTTACTCAAACTAAATCATATAATAAGTTTAACTTTCATTTATCCCACATTAAACCCATAATTTTTGCTATTTACTTTAGGTACCACCAATTTAATTTTTCATTATATTTTCCAAGTGTAATATTATTTATTTTTAATGGACATTTAGGTCAAAAGACAATTCGGGATGTCAAATGACCATAATGCCCCTGTTCGGGTTACATTCCCGATTTTTCGGTAACACCGGGTTTTGTCCGTTTTTCGATTTCTCACTTTTCTTTGTACTAATTAATTAATTTTTATTTGATATTTCTAATGATATTTATACTTCAATAGGGGTCTCTTTAAGTCCTCAAAATATTTTCCAGGGTTCCCCGCAATCCAGGGCTAGTCAACGGTCCACGCCGTGACTTCCCGATGGGGTCACCCATCGCTAGGGTTCTCAACTCGCTTAACTTGGTTACATTTTTTTAATACTATTTTTCCTTTGTTTTTCTTGTATTTCATTATTTTATGTCTCCTCCCTCATATAAAATATAGTTCTAGTCATCCTAGCTGTCCGGACAACACTGGTCACCGGAGCAGTAGAACGCACTACCGAACTTAGGGGTGTTACATACTTTGATTAGCTTCTATAATTCATAGGTTAATTACATGAGTTTATTTTGTACAAGATATACAAATAATTTACAATGTGCTAGGAATGAACAATATACATAACATGTATAAAATGAGCTCTATCTACATGCATTGCTGAGGAGGTGACAATCTTGAACTCTTCTGACACTTCTGCAGATCTGGACTCCAAAAATCTCAGTTGACAATCTACTGGTTTTACCTTCAGTACCTGCGCGAGGAGGCAATTCCATCGCGCTAAGCATTTCTGCTTCGTGGTGCAATAGTATAACAAGAAATAATATATACAATTAAAGAAAGAAATAAATCATAATTCAGATACTCAAGAATCAATTTAATTTGGTATAGTATTTCTAGTATCAATGATCTTATATACTAGTTTGTTCCTCTTTGGAAGTGCTTAGTTTATAACTTTTCAGTAATACTATCCAGTATACAATTTATTCTAACTGTATTGTATTTCAAGTCTCTACGATTCTGCAATTTATATTTTTGTTATGTTTCTTTTGCTAATTTCTTTTACTCATTCATTCAATACATAATTTAATTATACTGAAATTTCATTATACTTAACTTAGCTTCCTGAACTGAATAATGTTTTAAATGACTGCCCATATAGCCTATACACTGACCAGACTGGATAAACGGATATACTAGCACTGGGTACCTAGTACCTCGGGCCGTCACACCATCGGTCACAAAGTATCTCCCGGTGTGCAAACAGTGTGGCTAAAATGCCATATAATCAATCAGGCATTAAGCCGAGTATAATAACACAAACTGTATAGCCATAGGCTATTAAAATCATAATATGGCATAATAAGCCATAAAACACAGTCTGACGTAAAGTCATTTACAGAACAGCTGTCAGAATCCTATTGGCATGCCAACCTATCGAAACTAGTCAACTAGGCAAATTAGGGCATATTACAAGATTAAATATTTATTTCTTTATTTTCAGGGTTTACTGGTCATTACACAATTCACTGGTCAATGAAAATATTGACCTTTTTATACATCATGGATAAGTTGATTCTAGTATCAACATGTCACAATTTGCATTTCAATATGCTGCCAATATAGTGCAATTTACCATTTTTATAAGTTGGCATTTATTGCCAAATCACTTCAAGCATAATTTTATGTAATTACCAATTTTCAATTTTAGTGAGCTAGATTGATATAGCATAAAGTCCTATTTCCCTTGGTTTTTAGCTTTTGGTCAAAAAAGCAAAATTGTAGCTCTATGTCTTATTGCACGCAGGGCAAAATTTCAGGTCATTCCGAGTTGTGTAGACCAAGATATGGTCAATTTACTAAAGCTGGACAGATTGCACCTTTAGTGCAAAATTTGGTCAATTTCTCAATTTTTGTGTGCTAGATTTGTCTAGCTTAAAGTCCTGTTTCTCTTGGTACTATTCCCTTCAATTCATTTCATTAGTCAACCTATAATGTTGACCCTTGATGCACTCTACGTGAGTCAATTCTAATTTTACCAATATGTCACATTTTATAGCCCTTTAATGTTAGTATATGTTACCAATTTCATTTCCAAGTGTATTGCATTTTATTGCAATTTACCGGATTTCGGTGTACTATTTTGACCTAGCCGGACGACCTAGTTCCTCGATTTTTGGGTTTCGGTCCAAACTACAAACTTGTAGGTCTATGTCTTATGGAACGCGGGGCAAAATTTCAGGTCATTCTGAGTTATGTAGACCAAGTTATGGTCATTTTACTATTGCTGGTCAAAATGTATCAAAATTGGTCACTTTAGGTCATTTTAGGTCATTTTAGGTTCGGCCAGTTTTTGGACCCGAACTTGTGCAAGCTTTTTGACTTGCTTATGGTCATTTCGGGGCTTGGGTATCTTCATAAGACTTGTAGATATAGGTCTTAACTATTCATGGTCAAAAGTTCAGGTCAATTGGACCTGTTTTGAGTGAGTTATGGCCTAAACACTAACTGCTACCCAAATGTCAGTTTTCAGGCCTTAAATGCACTAATCCGGATTTGGTCACTTTTTAAGGTCAGTTTCTAGGCAGAATTTTGGCAACCTTTCTACATGAAAGTTGGCCTATTTGGTGTCTTGTTTCACCCCATACTGGCCTCATACCAATTGGGTTCATAGTTTGGCACTTATGGCCTCATTTAGGTGCTGCCTTCAATACACAACCTGCACAAAGCTCATACACTCCCAATTTAATGTTCCTTCTCCTCCTCATTACTACAATATTCAATCAACAACACTTTCATACATATATTGTATACAATCCCAGCAAAAATTCTGGGCAGAATACTCAAGTGCACAAGGCACACAATATGCCATTAAACTTCAATATTTACATCCACCCAAATTCAACATACTTCAATGTTAATATTACACATATACTTCAACATATTCATACTTCAACATTACTTACACTTGCTGCCCACAAATTGACATTCACATATATCATTAATAACCATATATTCACACACAATTTCATGCTATTAGGGGCTGCCAAACATAGCAGTTTGCTCAAGGCTTCAAGGTTCCATTTCACACCTTTAATCTAAACACTACATGTACATACTTGTGCACAAACTTACTACACCTTTCATTTGGACAATTCAACCTTCATTTTCATTCATTAGAAGTAAAAATAACTCAAGCTCAACAAGGGTTCATGGCTGCCCAAAATGAAGCAACATCACAAATCTCCAATAATTGTTTCAAACCATAATTTAAATTTCTCAATTTCAATCAATTCAAGTCCTATCACTTCCCATATATATACCCATATCAAACATCATCTTTAAACTCATCTACATCATTTAAACACATCAAAATCCCATGAATGTCTTGGCTGCTGAAATGAAGGGCTCACCAAATATACATTAATTTACTCAATTTCTTCACAAATCAACTCACCCAAAGCTCAAAACAAGATCTAATGAAAGAAAATGGGGAGATTAAGCACTAACCTTAATTCAAGAACTTCCCAAGCTTGTGAAACTTCAAAATTTTCCTTTCTTTTTGCTGCCTATAGCTTTCCCATGAGGTGAGGACCAATTTTAATGAAGGGACTCTTGAGTTTTAAGTGGAAAATGATGAGTTTGGTGAGCTTGCATGGAACTCATCCATGGGGGAAAGGGAGAGCTCCATTTCGGCATTTTAGAGAATTGGAGAAGATGAAGTGAGTTAGTGGATTGTTCCTTGTCATCTTATGTGTTTTATATGCCCACTAACTTAGGTTTATTATTATTATAATTCAAAGTTTCAATCTTTGCAAATTCATCCCCCACATTTCCTTTAATTGCATTTCATATTTAATTTCATTTTTCATTAAATTTTCAAAATATATTACCACTTATTTTTCATGGACATTTAAGTCAAAAGTCAACTCTAGGTGTCAATTGACCAAAATGCCCCACTTCGGGTTATATTCCCGATTTTTCGGTAACACCGATTTTTGTCTGTTCCTTAATTTTTCGTTTTTCTTTGGACTAATTTATTAATTTTTCTTTGATATTTCTAGTTTCAATTACATTTCAATAAATCTTTATTTATGTCTCAAAATTAAATTCTGAGGGTTCCCTGCGGTCCTGGGGTCGGCAACGGCCTTCCCGGTGCAGTTACCCATCGCTGTGGTGCCAACTCGTTTAACTTAGCTTCATTTTCTCTCTTTCATTTTTGTTTGATTTTTCTTGTATTTTCTTTTTATTTATTTCATCATTATATGTCTGTTCACTATCACCGAAGTGTAGTTCTAGACATTTCGACTTGCCTGGACTGTTATTTGGCTATTAGAGCAACAGAACGTACAGAACACGTACAGTGGGGATGTTACATTATCACCTTCCAAATTTGTTTTGATGATTGTTCACTTTGTAGGTTCAAGATGCAATGGAGATCAATCATATAAATCTGTAAAGGAATGCACACTTCAAAGGGAAGTATTCTATATCTATTAGCTTTTATGATATTATGCTTTAACTACTTTTGTTATCTTGATGATATTAAGAACAATGTGAAAATTGAGTTTGGGGGTGCAATAAAGTTTACATTTTAGGTTTTGCATTTTAGGTAGAAAATTTTTGTATTTTTGTTATAATAACAATATTGATTTTCTTTTTTTTTTTTACATTTTTTTACTCTTTTAATATGATGAGAATTATTTTAAAGGATGATTAAAGTGACTTTGAGAGGTTTGATATGTTGATTACTTAGAAAAGTGTTAGAGAAAAAATATTCATAATGGAATTGATATTCAGCTTTGTGTAGATTATTCTTCCTAGGCATGTGTACATCATTCCATTATAATGAAATTGTGAGTTCTTGGACCAATTATATGTGCATGGATGTGATTTTCTAATTGTCTCAACAGTCCTAGAATAAGTTTTTTAAACTCATTGAGGTGAAATCTTAGCATACACTTGATTAAGAGATGATTTAGACATTTTTTGATATAGCATCATTATAGCCTTAGCCACCCTTGATTAAAATGCATCCCTTGTAGCCAACTTGAGCTTATGTTTTTATCTATACAATTTTCTTTGTTCACCCAAACTATTTATGTAACACCCTCACTTTAGCTAGTCCGTACATTTGACTGTTCCAGTGACCTATGTCTGTTCGGACAATTAGAATGTCTGGAACTATTTATAAAAAAGAGTGAGGAGTCATAAATAACCCAAATAATGGTAAGGAAAAATTTAGAAAAATTTAAGAAATAAAATACAATGAAGTTAAATGAGTCGGTACCCTAGCGATGGGTGACCTTGACGGGAACTTGCTGTCTTCACAGCTAGAAGCCCTAAACCAGAGGAAAAATTCATGAAATAATTTTTGGGACTCCAAAGAAGAGTCATTGAGGTTTTGATGGAATTAGAATGCCAAGAAAATGCTTAGAAAATTTTATAAATCGGTATAGATGATTTTGGCTCCTTAAGCCAAACGGATGGCATTTTGGTCATTTTGCCTTTAGAGACGATTTTTGACCAACTTGTCTATTTAAGTAAACAAATTATATGATATAAAATATGAATAAATATTGCTAAAAATTAAATTAAAAATGAGTAGAAAAGAAAAGAAAGGAAAATGAAACAAAATGCAAATTATGACATCACCATGATGCAACTAAAAGCCCTCCACCAATCACAACTTAACAAACAAATTAGAAGGGATAAAAATGACATAAAAATAAGATAAAAACAAACCATTTCTAGCAGCCTTCTTCTTCCTAGTCCTGCACCAAAGAGAAAGAGAGAGAGAGAGAGAGAGAGAGAGAGAGAGAGAGAGAGAGACCTACTATTGTTATGCTCACAAGCTTAAAACCCTAGCTAATTCCACCATAAAACCACTTACCCCCTTCACAAAAATTAATCCTTACCACTAGAGCAAGCTTGAGGCAGCAATTTGAAGAAGAAATTTAGAAGAATTTGAAGTTATTACAAGCTTGGAAGAGTGATCAACATAAGGTTAGTGCTTATTCTCTATTATTTTCTTAATTAATTCTTGAATGTGGTTTCTATGCATGGGAAATAGCAAGAAGAATTGATAAAATTGGGTATGTATGCATGGGAGGAATTTCTATCAGCCTAGGTATATGGAGGAAGTGATGTGTTTAATGAAATTTAAACTTGAATTTTAACTTAGGAGAGGTGCTAGATATGAAAAGTAAGTTAAATTTGCATGTGTAGTATGAATTGTGATTATGGAAGTTAGGGTTTGGAGCAAACTTAGGATTTTGCTCATGTGTTGGTGAATGAAAGTCCTAATGGTCAATTAGTGACCATTTGGCTGTGTTTGATGAGGAATTGAAGTGAATTATGGCTTTGGATTTGAGGTTGGGTATGCTACCTCATAGGACCTGCAGGGCTGGATGTGAGTCCAGCAAGTTTGGGCAGTGGTAACTTGAGTTATATAAGTTCAATTGGTGCAAGGCTAATTGGATATGAAACTAGACACATAATGGCATAACTTTGATGAAGAAACCTTTCCCAAAAAACAAACTTAAGATGATCTAAAAATTGGCCAAATCCGGGTAACCAATTTTGGACCTGGTAAAAGTGACTAAATGAACATTATTTGTTTAATTGGTCATAACTTGGTGTAGAAATATCCAAATGACCTAAATTTTATATCAATAGAAATCTTGGACAATTTAGAACAACTTTCATGAAGAATATAAACTCAAATTCTGAACCTAACCTGTAACATCCTCTCGGTAGCAATTCTCATCGGTGACCCGTGTCTAGAACTTCTGGAAAAAAATATTTAAACTAAAGTGAGGGACCATAATTAACTCAAATATTAATAAGAAAAATTTAGTAAAAATTTTAGAAATAAAATACAACCAAGTTAAACGAGCCGGTGCCCAAGCGATGGGTAACCAGAGGTAAGTTGCGGTTCTCGCAACGAGGAGCCCTAGACTCGGGGGAAAAATTTTAAAATAATTTTTGGGACTCTAGAGAAGGGTTATTGAGGTTACTATGGCATTAGAATGCTAAGAAAATACCTAGAAAAATTTTTCAATCGGTACAGACAATTTTGACCCGTTAAGCCAAACGGAGGGCATTTTGGTCATTTCGCCTTCAGAGGTGATTTTTGGCCGACTTGTCCAGTTAAGTAAATAATTATTATGACATAAAATATGAATTAATATTGATAAAAAATTAATTGAAAGTGAGTAGAGAAGAAGAGAAAAGAAAATATAATAAAATGCCAATTATGACATATTATGAGGTCATTTAAAATTGTCCACCAATCACAATTAAGTAACCATCAAATTAACTAATAAAAAGAGTCAAAAGAGACCAAAGAATTAAAAAGCAAACAGCAGCCCTTCTTCTCCTTCAAAAACGTTTTTCACCTCCTCCCTCACTCCTCCATTAACAAACTTTCTAAAGCTTCAATTTCCATGCTTTCCTCACCCCTAAACCCTAAGTCCCTTCACTAAAAACTTGTCTCTACCTCTTGGGAAGTGTTTGGCAGCCTAGAAAGGGAAAGAAAGTGAAGATTAACTTGGGAAAATTCTGCCCTACAAGAGGTTAGTGCACATATATACTTAAAACTCTTTAATCCCATGCTAGAGACTTGAAACAAGTATGAATTTGTAACTTAAATGAATAAAAGTTATGTGTATGTCCACCATGATTTTTGAAAGAAGGAATATGATTGAGTGTCTTGATGGACTTAGAGTGAACTAGAGAGTATGTTTAAATATATATATATATATATATATATATCTATATATATATAGATATATATATATATATATATATATATATATATATATATATATGTAAGGAATGAAAGTGATTAATTAAGGTAGTTGTGAAAATTTATAATGGAAATTAGGGTTTTGAGGTGTGAAACTTGGATTTAGCTTATGAAATTGTGAAAGAACATTATAAGGGTCAATTAGTGACCATTTTAGGTAAGTTGACCATAATTTGGACTGAAATGTAGCATGGCAAAGGGAATGAGTAGGTCGCCTTGTAAGTGCGAAATTTCAGTCCACTTGGATTGCCATATCTTGGGCTGTGTTGGTCCAATTGGTGTTTGGCCAATTGGACATGAAACTAGGCTTATAATGGCACATTTTTGCTGAAGAAACCATGCCCAAAAGACCAAAGCAAGTGGACCACAAGTTGGCCCCAATCCGGATAAATGACCAAATGATCATTTGGCCATAACTCACTGTAGAGTTCGTCAATTGACCTGAACATTTTACAGCAACAAGATATGATATAGAAAAATAACTTTCATGAAGAACATCACCCCAAATTATGCCATTAACCCATTCAAATTATTGAACAAAGTTGAGTTATCAAACCTGCAACTCTGCAGATTTTCACTTGAGCAGTAATGTTTGGATGGCTATAACTCTCTCTAGAAAACTCGGATTTAGGCGATTCTTGAACCGATGGAAACCTAAGGTATGGTAGAACATTTCATAAGAAGAAAGTTAGACCAAATTATGAACTTAACTTGGTCAAGCTACTGACCAAAGTTGGAACAAAATCTGCCAGAACCCAAAATCTCAGTATGAGAAACTTATTTTGGCTATAACTTGAGCTACAAAACTCCGATTGAGGTGATCCAAAAATGAGAATACACTTAAGACAATAAGGAACATTTTCTATGAAGGAAGTTTTATCAAATTCCAATAGTAAATCAACTAATGGAACAGTGCAACTTCGGAGCACTAAAACCGCAAATTGGCAATTTTGCCAAAATGACCAAAGCTTTGAGAAAGTGACCAAAACCAACAAGTTTTAAATGCAAAATGTGGTACGTTGGGAGTGTTAAAACCAATGCACCGATTGTCTATGCAAAAGTCAACATTTTAGTTGACTAATGAAGTGAATAGTGACATGAAAACTTGAAATTCAAAAATGTGAAACTTAAAAATGCAAAATGCCCTAGTAGGCCTAATGTGATTGGTTTGGATAGTTTGGCATGCCAATAGGGTATTGTTTTAGCGATCTTTGGAAGGCTTTATGCCTGTATTCATGGCTTTATGCCCGTATTCATGGCTTTTATGCCCGTATGCATGGCTTTTATGCCCGATTATGTGATATCATGGCTTTCTAGCCATATGCATACATGGTTGACGTTCATGGTATGACGCCCGAGGCACCGTGGTGCCCAACGACCCGTTATCCATAGGTTACTTGGGCAACCAAATGAATGGAAAAGCATAAATTATTAAAGAAAATACGTAAATTAAGTATCAGGAATGATTACAAAAATACAAGGAAGCTCAAGATCATGAAGAAAAAAAATAATTAACGAAATGCATGGAGAAGTTAATATCATAAAACATGATTAGCCCTCGACTAAACAATAAGTTAGTAATTACTCATTTCTTAAGAACGCAATAGCAAGGAAATTATTATTTTTATTTGCATATTATATTTTCTTGTATTATTGGCACCACTAAGCTTTATGCTTAGCGCGTCGCTTTTGCAACGCGTAAAGATTTGGACAGAGGGCCCAGACCCGGTAAGGCGGTTCACGATTCGCATAGTGTCCGTGTCACCTCACGACTACAAGCATTGGTAGGACACTAGGTCCCATTTTGTATTTTGAGATTTTTGTAAATTTGGTAATTAAACTCTTATTTTATCATATGTATTTGAAACAAATGTAATATAATTTTGTATTAATGTAAGTACTTGTAATTTGTGATTATAAATCACATGTGAGAATTTATTTATGATTTGAGTCTAATGATGATGTGAAATGACAAATAGAGGAATCGTTAAGAAATTGTTGTAACTTGATGTGATACAAAATGTGAATTGTATATGAGTACCATGAGATGAATGATTGAGAAATAAATGAAATTGAGGAAATTATTCTGAGACTTTGTTGATAATTGGAGTTGGGATTGATTGAATATGATCATAGGAAGTGTTTTTCACAGGTTCCAATAATTTCTCCATTTTTAGCCGATTTTCTACAAAATTTTCTAACCTCAAATAAATTACAATTTCATTAAATTAATTATATTTAACAAGTTATTTTCAAAACTTTGATAAAAATGAATTAATATAAAATATAGTGCTCGTGGCATAACTTGCTCAGTCGGGTAAGGTGTCACATTTATTAATATCGAGCGGTTTAGGCGTTTCTGGACCTAGATAGATTGCATATCATGCATTGCATTCATAAGAGTCGAGGTGACACTATTGCAGATCTGTATTTCCTATTTATTTTAGGTTAAGGTATGGAATAAGAGAGTGAAGAGACAATGAGATAGCGAATGGAGATGAGAAGGAGACTATATTTAAGATGAAAAAGGATGAGTACATAACTGTTTGAGGATAGGATTGAGACTAAGGAGAAAGTGAAGTAGGATAACACGGAAAGGTGAAGAAATAAAGAGGTATTAGCTCCTTGGCTATTTACATTGAGTAAATTTCGAGGACGAAATTTAAATAAGAGGGGAAGAGTTGTAACATCCTCCTGGTAGCAATTCAAGATAGTCCATCGCTCTGGACCAGTGTCATCAGGACAGCTAGAACTTCTGGAAAAAAATATTTAAACTAAAGTGAGGGACCATAATTAACTCAAATATTAATAAGAAAAATTTAGTAAAAATTTTAGAAATAAAATACAACCAAGTTAAACGAGCCGGTGCCCAAGCGATGGGTAACCAGAGGTAAGTTGCGGTTCTCGCAACGAGGAGCCCTAGACCCGGGGGAAAAATTTTAAAATAATTTTTGGGACTCCAGAGAAGGGTTATTGAGGTTCCTATGGCATTAGAATGCCAAGAAAATACCTAGAAAAATTTTTCAATCGGTACAGACAATTTTGACCCGTTAAGCCAAACGGAGGGCATTTTGGTCATTTCGCCTTCAGAGGTGATTTTTGGCCGACTTGTCCAGTTAAGTAAATAATTATTATGACATAAAATATGAATTAATATTGATAAAAAATTAATTGAAAGTGAGTAGAGAAGAAGAGAAAAGAAAATACAATAAAATGCCAATTATGACATATTATGAGGTCATTTAAAATTGTCCACCAATCACAATTAAGTAACCATCAAATTAACTAATAAAAAGAGTCAAAAGAGACCAAAGAATTAAAAAGCAAACAGCAGCCCTTCTTCTCCTTCAAAAACGTTTTTCACCTCCTCCCTCACTCCTCCATTAACAAACTTTCTAAAGCTTCAATTTCCATGCTTTCCTCACACCAAAACCCTAAGTCCCTTCACTAAAAACTTGTCTCTACCTCTTGGGAAGTGTTTGGCAGCCTAGAAAGGGAAAGAAAGTGAAGATTAACTTGGGAAAATTCTGCCCTACAAGAGGTTAGTGCACATATATACTTAAAACTCTTTAATCCCATGCTAGAGACTTGAAACAAGTATGAATTTGTAACTTAAATGAATAAAAGTTATGTGTATGTCCACCATGATTTTTGGCAGCCCTAAAGAAGGAACATGATTGAGTGTCTTGATGGACTTAGAGTGAACTAGAGAGTATGTTTAAATATATATATATATATATATATATATATATATATATATATGTAAGGAATGAAAGTGATTAATTAAGGTAGTTGTGAAAATTTATAATGGAAATTAGGGTTTTGAGGTGTGAAACTTGGATTTAGCTTATGAAATTGTGAAAGAACATTATAAGGGTCAATTAGTGACCATTTTAGGTAAGTTGACCATAATTTGGACTGAAATGTAGCATGGCAAAGGGAATGAGTAGGCTGCCTTGTAAGTGCAGCAGGGTGACTGAAATTTCAGTCCACTTGGACTGCCATATCTTGGGTTGTGTTGGTCCAATTGGTGTTTGGCCAACTGGACATGAAACTAGGCTTATAATGGCACATTTTTGCTGAAGAAACCATGCCCAAAAGACCAAAGCAAGTGGACCAAAAGTTGGCCCCAATCCGGATACCCTGCAACAGCACCTGTAGAAATGACCAAATGAACAGTAACTTTTCATTTGGCCATAACTCACTGTAGAGTTCGTCAATTGACCTGAACTTTTTACAGCAACAAGATATGATATAGACAAATAACTTTCATGAAGAACATCACCCCAAATTATGCCATTAACCCATTCAAATTATTGAACAAAGTTGAGTTATCAAACCTGCAACTCTGCAGATTTTCACTTGAGCAGTAATGTTTGGATGGCTATAACTCTCTCTAGAAAACTCGGATTTAGGCGATTCTTGAACCGATGGAAACCTAAGGTATGGTAGAACATTTCACAAGAAGAAAGTTAGACCAAATTATGAACTTAACGTGGTCAAGCTACTGACCAAAGTTGGACCAAAATCTACCAGAATCCAAAATCTCAGCATGAACAGTGCACGTGAACAGTAAACTTACTTTGGCTATAACTTGAGCTACAAAACTCCGATTGAGGTGATCCAAAAATGAGAATACACTTAAGACAATAAGGAACATTTTCTATGAAGGAAGTTTTATCAAATTCCAACAGTAAATCAACCAATGGAACAGTGCAACTTCGGAGCACTAAAACCGCAAATTGGCAATTTTGCCAAAATGACCAAAGCTTTGAGAAAGTGACCAAAACCAACAAGTTTTAAATGCAAAATGTGGTACGTTGGGAGTGTTAAAACCAATGCACCGATTGTCTATGCAAAAGTCAACATTTTAGTTGACTAATGAAGTGAATAGTGACATGAAAACTTGAAATTCAAAAATGTGAAACTTAAAAATGCAAAATGCCCTAATAGGACTAATGTGATTCGTTTGGATAGTTTGGCATGCCAATAGGGTATTGTTTTAGCAGTACTGCGAAAGGCTTTATGCCTGTATTCATGGCTTTATGCCCGTATTCATGGCTTTTATGCCCGTATGCATGGCTTTTATGCCCGATTATGTGATATCATGGCTTTCTAGCCATATACATGGTTGCCCATGGTATGGCGAGGACCATGCGGTGCCAACGACCGTTATCATCCAAGATAGGTTACTTGGGCAACCAAATGAATGGAAAAGCATATTATTAAAGAAAATACGTAAATTAAGTATCAGGAATGATTACAAAAATACAAGGAAGCTCAAGATCATGAAGAAAAAAAATAATTAACGAAATGCATGGAGAAGTTAATATCATAAAACATGATTAGCCCTCGACTAAACAATAAGTTAGTAATTACTCATTTCTTATGAACGCAATAGCAAGGAAATTATTATTTTTATTTGCATATTATATTTTCTTGTATTATTGGCACCACTAAGCTTTATGCTTAGCGTCGCTTTGCAACGCTGTAAATCAAGATTTGGACAGAGGGCCCAGTAGACCCGCATAGTGTCCGTGTCACCTCACCATTGGTAGGACACTAGGTCCCATTTTGTATTTTGAGATTTTTGTAAATTTGGTAATTAAACTCTTATTTTATCATATGTATTTGAAACAAATGTAATATAATTTTGTATTAATGTAAGTACTTGTAATTTGTGATTATAAATCACATGTGAGAATTTATTTATGATTTGAGTCTAATGATGATCTGCAATGTCAAATAGAGGAATCATTAAGAAATTGCTGTAACTTGCTGTGATCCAAAATGTGAATTGTATATGAGTACCATGAGATGAATGATTGAGAAATAAATGAAATTGAGGAAATTATTCGAGACTTTGTTGATAATTGGAGTTGGGATTGATTGAATATGATCATAGGAAGTGTTTTTCATGTTCAAGAACTGCTTTCTCCATTTTTAGCCTGATTTTCTATAAAATTTTCGGAATCTCAAATAAATTACAATTTCAATAAATGAATTATATTTCACAAGTTATTTTCAAAACTATCATAAAAATGAAATAATATAAAATAGAGTGCTCAGTGGCATAACTTGCTTAGTCGGGTAAGGGTGTCACATTTATTGCATCAGCGGTTTAGGCATTTTTGGACCTAGATATATTGCATATCATGCATTGCATTCATAAGAGTCGAGGTGACACTATTGCAGATCTGTATTTCCTGTTTATTTTAGGTTAAGGTATGGAATAAGAGAGTGAAGAGACAATGAGATAGCGAATGGAGATGAGAAGGAGACTATATTTAAGATGAAAAAGGATGAGTACATAACTGTTTGAGGATAGGATTGAGACTAAGGAGAAAGTGAAGTAGGATAACACGGAAAGGTGAAGAAATAAAGAGGTATTAGCTCCTTGGCTATTTACATTGAGTAAATTTCGAGGACGAAATTTAAATAAGAGGGGAAGAGTTGTAACATCCTCCCGGTAGCAATTCCGCACAGTCTACTGTTCCGGTGACCGGTGTCGGTCCGGACAGCTAGAACTTCTGGAAAAAAATATTTAAACTAAAGTGAGGGACCATAATTAACTCAAATATTAATAAGAAAAATTTAGTAAAAATTTTAGAAATAAAATACAACCAAGTTAAACGAGCCGGTGCCCAAGCGATGGGTAACCAGAGGTAAGTTGCGGTTCTCGCAACGAGGAGCCCTAGACCCGGGGGAAAAATTTTAAAATAATTTTTGGGACTCCAGAGAAGGGTTATTGAGGTTCCTATGGCATTAGAATGCCAAGAAAATACCTAGAAAAATTTTTCAATCGGTACAGACAATTTTGACCCGTTAAGCCAAACGGAGGGCATTTTGGTCATTTCGCCTTCAGAGGTGATTTTTGGCCGACTTGTCCAGTTAAGTAAATAATTATTATGACATAAAATATGAATTAATATTGATAAAAAATTAATTGAAAGTGAGTAGAGAAGAAGAGAAAAGAAAATACAATAAAATGCCAATTATGACATATTATGAGGTCATTTAAAATTGTCCACCAATCACAATTAAGTAACCATCAAATTAACTAATAAAAAGAGTCAAAAGAGACCAAAGAATTAAAAAGCAAACAGCAGCCCTTCTTCTCCTTCAAAAACGTTTTTCACCTCCTCCCTCACTCCTCCATTAACAAACTTTCTAAAGCTTCAATTTCCATGCTTTCCTCACCCCTAAACCCTAAGTCCCTTCACTAAAAACTTGTCTCTACCTCTTGGGAAGTGTTTGGCAGCCTAGAAAGGGAAAGAAAGTGAAGATTAACTTGGGAAAATTCTGCCCTACAAGAGGTTAGTGCACATATATACTTAAAACTCTTTAATCCCATCCTAGAGACTTGAAACAAGTATGAATTTGTAACTTAAATGAATAAAAGTTATGTGTATGTCCACCATGATTTTTGGCAGCCCTAAAGAAGGAACATGATTGAGTGTCTTGATGGACTTAGAGTGAACTAGAGAGTATGTTTAAATATATATATATATATATATATATATATATATATATATATATATATATATATATATATATATATATATATATATATATATATATATATGTAAGGAATGAAAGTGATTAATTAAGGTAGTTGTGAAAATTTATAATGGAAATTAGGGTTTTGAGGTGTGAAACTTGGATTTAGCTTATGAAATTGTGAAAGAACATTATAAGGGTCAATTAGTGACCATTTTAGGTAAGTTGACCATAATTTGGACTGAAATGTAGCATGGCAAAGGGAATGAGTAGGCTGCCTTGTAAGTGCAGCAGGGTGGCTGAAATTTCAGTCCACTTGGACTGCCATATCTTGGGCTGTGTTGGTCCAATTGGTGTTTGGCCAATTGGACATGAAACTAGGCTTATAATGGCACATTTTTGCTGAAGAAACCATGCCCAAAAGACCAAAGCAAGTGCACCAAATGTTGGCCCCAATCCCGATACTCTGCAACAGCACCTGCAGAAATGACCAAATGAATAGTAACTGTTCATTTGGCCATAACTCACTGTAGAATTGGTCAATTGACCTGAAATATTTACAACAACAAGAT
Organism: Hevea brasiliensis; assembly: GCF_030052815.1. NCBI lineage: Eukaryota > Viridiplantae > Streptophyta > Magnoliopsida > Malpighiales > Euphorbiaceae > Hevea > Hevea brasiliensis. Next base: position 80,738,091 of record NC_079504.1, read on the forward strand.
ATGATATAGACAAACAACTTTCATGAAGAACATTACCCCAAATTATTCCATTAACCCATTCAAATTATTGAACAAAGTTGAGTTATCAAACCTGCAACTCTGCAGATTTTCACTTGAGCAGTAATGTTTGGATGGCTATAACTCTCTCTAGAAAACTCGGATTTAGGCGATTCTTGAATCGATGGAAACCTAAGGTATGGTAGAACATTTCATAAGAAGAAAGTTAGACCAAATTATGAACTTAACTTGGTCAAGTTACTGACCAAAGTTAGAACAAAATCTGCCAGAACCCAAAATCTCAGCATGAACAGTGCACGTGAACAGTAAACTTATTTTGACTATAACTTGAGCTACGAAACTCCAATTGAGGTGATCCAAAAATGAGAATACACTTAAGACAATAAGGAACATTTTCTATGAAGGAAGTTTTGTCAAATCCCAACAGCAAATCGACCAATGGAACAGTGCAACTTTGGAGCACTAAAATCGCAAATTGGCAATTTTGCCAAAATGACCTAAGCTTTGAGAAAGTGACCAAAACTAACAAGTTTTAAATGCAAAATGTGGTACATTGGGAGTGTTAAAACCAATGCACCTATTGTCTATGCAAAAGTCAACATTTTTGTTGACTAATGAAGTGAATAGTAACATGAAAACTTGAAATTCAAAAATGTGAAACTTAAAAATGCAAAATGCCCTAATAGGCCTAATGTGATTGGTTTGGATAGTTTGGCATGCCAATAGGGTATTGTTTTAGCAGTACTGCGAAAGGCTTTATGCTTGTATTCATGGCTTTATGCCCGTATTCATGGCTTTTATGCCCGTATGCATGGCTTTTATGCCCGATTATGTGATATCATGGCTTTCTAGCCATACTGACTGCATACATGGTTGACGTTCTACGTCCCATGGTATGACGGCCCGAGGCACCGCGGTGCCCAGTGCCAACGACCCGTTATCCAGTCCAGTCATCCAGTATAGGTTACTTGGGCAACCAAATGAATGGAAAAGCATAACTGTGAACTGATTATTAAAGAAAATACGAAAATTAAGTATCAGGAATGATTACAAAAATACAAGGAAGCTCAAGATCATGAAGGAAAAAAATAATTAACGAAATGCATGAAGAAGTTAATATCATAAAACATGATTAACCCTTGACTAAACAATAAGTTAGTAATTACTCATTTCTTATGAACACAATAGCAAGGAAATTATTATTTTTATTTGCATATTATATTTTCTTGTATTATTGGCACCACTAAGCTTTATACTTAGCGCGTCGCTTTTGCAACGCGTAGGTACTGAAGATTTGGACAGAGGGCCCAGTAGACCACAGATTTGGTAAGGCAGTTCACAGTTCTGCATAGTGTCCGTGTCACCTCACAGACTACAGTGCATTGGTAGGACACTAGGTCCCATTTTGTATTTTGAGATTTTTGTAAATTTGGTAATTAAACTCTTATTTTATCATATGTATTTGAAACAAATGTAATATAATTTTGTATTAATGTAAGTACTTGTAATTTGTGATTATAAATCACATGTGAGAATTTATTTATGATTTGAGTCTAATGATGATGTGAAATGACAAATAGAGGAATCGTTAAGAAATTGCTGTAACATGATGTGATACAAAATGTGAATTGTATATGAGTACCATAAGATGAATGATTGAGAAATAAATGAAATTGACGAAATTATTCTGAGACTTTGTTGATAATTGGAGTTGGGATTGATTGAATATGATCATAGGAAGTGTTTTTCACAGGTTCCGAAGAACTGTTTTCTCCATTTTTAGCCGGTACTCCGCCAGATTTTCTATAAAATTTTCGGAACCTCAAATAAATTACAATTTCAATAAATGAATTATATTTCACATGTTATTTTCAAAACTATGATAAAAATGAATTAAGATAAAATAGAGTGCTTCGGCACACTAAGTGGCATAACTTGCTCGGCTACACTGTAGTCGGGTAAGGGGTGTCACATAACCAATTCAAATTGCTAGTCCAAGTTAGGACACCAAATCTGGTAGAACCAAATTTGCCCAAAAAATCTGGGTAAAGACCAATCCGGCCAGTTATGGTAAATTGACCATAACTTGAGCTACAAAACTCCAAATGGAGTGATTCAAAAAGGAAATTAAAGAAGACACATAAAGGAACAACTTTGATAAAGAGAATTTTGTCAAATTTTCACTGTAGCAATGACCAATGGAACAGTAAACTTAAGGTATGAAATCTAAAAATTTTGAATAACATAAAATAAGCTTTGAAATTGTATTGGAAATCAATGCCAACAAAAATAAAATGCAAAATGTGGTATCTTGGTGAGCTTTGGTTCAAAAAATCTATTATATATTAAAAAGTCAATTTTTGTGTAGGAATAGTTAAGTGAATAGTAGCCTCAATGAAATGAATACAAATGACCAAAACTTAAATTGCTAATGATACCTCATTTAAATGATTTAAGATTTGTTTAATTCATGTGATTAGTTTGACGGGATTTGTAGGCTCATCACAAATAGAACTTAGGAGAAATAGTTTATATAATTTGAAATGTGAATTGTAAATTACTATAAATGAAATATTAAAGGTATAAAAGATGTATAAATAATATTTGGGGACTTTCCCTTTTTATTGAATAAAAATGAAAATTTGCTTGAACCTAGGTATATGTGAATTGGTGTGATAGATTAGAGATGAAATTGTAAATGAACTATACAAATGAAATTTATGAACATATGCATTAGATAAAAATGAATTTGGACATTGTATTCCCACTAGGAAGTAAAATAAAACATATTCACACTTAATGGTACATGAGTGAAATTAAGAGTAATCATAAATACTTAGTAAGCAAAAATATTTCTTGAATTTCAAATGATAAATTATATAAATAGTATAATGAATAAATGAACCATATTAATGTATGAATGAGACATGAGTTCTCATTATTGTAGAAGGGAAAAATATTTAGAGTACAATGGTACATGAGAACCATTATTTTGAATTGTTATCATTATGGATAACATAATGAATATATAAATTACAATGAATGCATAAATTATGTAAATATTAGACTTAGAGATTTATGTTTCTATTATGAAAAAGATTAAAATGCTAGAAATTATAATTAGAACCTATAATGAAATAATGAAACTTATGAACACTTAATGGTACTATGTGCCCATGTATCGCCTAGACATGTGTGTCAGATTGGATAGATTGGCATGCCAATAGGGTATTGTTTTAGCAGTACTGCGTAAGGCTTTATGCCTGTATTCATGGCTTTATGCTCGCACTCATAGCTTCATGCCCAATTATGTGTTATCATGGCTTTTTAGCCATATTAACTGCATACATGGTTGACGTTATGCGTCCCAGGGTATGACGGCCTGAGGCACCACGGTGTCCAGTGCCAACGACCCGTTATCCAGTTTAGTCAGCCTGTCATAGGTTACTTGGGCAGTGAAATTTATTGAAATGACTTAAAAATAATAGCAACTGAAAATATTAGCAATTAAATAAAAGAGTAAGAATATTTAAAATAAATTAGATTAGTTATTTAGTATAAAGAATTGAAATGAATTGGAACGATATTAAAATTTAATTATTATAAAATAATATGCGATAACCTAGAAAGTATTGAAAGAAATGATAAAAAGATTTGCAATAGAGATATAACTTAAATAAGCATTACAAATGTATTTTTTTTATAATAATATGAAGTTAAATTAATATTCTTGGAATTTTTGGGGATGGTACCGTGAAATTAAGAATTAAACGCTTCTAAAGAGGAATAAATTAGAACAAAGGATAGTTGACCAAATTATGATCCATTTCTTTCTTTATTTATATATGTTATTTTCTTGTTATATTATTGCACCACTAAGCAGCAATGCTTAGCGCGATGGATTTGTTTCCCTCGCGCAGGTATTGAAGCTAAAACTCAGTGGACATTTGACGTGGATTTTTGGAGTCCAGATCTGCAGAAGTGTCAGAAGTGCTCAAGGTTGTCACCTCCTCAGCAATGCATGTAGATAGGGCTCACATTAGTCATTTTATGTATTTTGCATATTATAAATATTTCGTATGTTATAATGTAAACTAAGAATTTATAAGTAATATTTATGTGATGTAAATTAATAAATTGGTTAGTTCATATGTGATTAAATTGTATATCATGTAAATTAATGAAACTTGAGAATTCCTATATATAAATCGTGAATTGATGAATATGTATGGAAATGAATGGATTTGTACAAATGAGTATGTAAATTGCAAGAATTGAATGTGAGATGACTATGATGAGTATGAATGAGATTTTTATTATAAAATATTATTGAAAATTTCAAGTAAGTGAATAGTGAAATACGCCAAACGATAATAAAATAGGGGAAACTCTGCTGGTTTCTCCGTAGAAAAATAATTGATATTAAAATATAACGAGATCAAATTATTAAAGCAACAAAGAAAGATAAGATAGGGTGCTCCGGCACCGAGTGTGACATGTCTTGCTCAGCTACACTATAGTCGGGTAAGGGGTGTCACAATTTACCTAGCCCTTAGCCTAAGCACTTTTGTAAAGTGAGAGGTAAATTAGATAATAATAAAAAAAAATAGAAAGAAAATATGGAGAAAGAAAAAAAAAATAGAAGTGCGAGTATATGAAAATAAATTACAAAAAATTAATCGATCCAAGTGTTCAAAGAATGAGTTTGGGGGTGAAAACCAAAAAGGAACAGGTGTAGCAAACCCAAAATTATAAATAAAGTACATATTTAATTATCAACATGTATGCTATCATCAGAGGCAATTTATAAATTTCTTCTCCCCATGAAATAAATAAAAGAAAACAAGAGAAAAATTCTAGTGTGTTTTTGTAACATACTTAGTTTACCCAAAAAGGTATTTATATAAATTGTAAAATTAATTGTGTATGAAATTGCCTCTATTCACACCTAGAAATTCAGCCACCAAGGGTTAAAGGACCAAATTGAATTAATTGATAAGTTAAGGGGCAAGTAAGAGATTGGAGAACTAACTTAAAGTAATTACTAAGTTGAGGAGAAAATTTAGAAATGATGATAATAAAAAAAAAAGGGAAGAATAACCAATAGGAAATAGAAAGCACATCATGGACCAATGGGTAAAGGGTGAAGGACCAATTGGTAAAAACTAACAAAAATCACTTTATCTTTCCCTCCATTGAGCTGGCCACTTATTCCATTTTTTTTCCTTTCTTTTTCCTTTCACTAGCAAAATTCTCTCAAATTGGAAGAAGGGACACCAAGCAAAAATCCTAGATCATACTATTTTTAGAGGCCTAAGAAAAGAGAGCAAAAAGACTTGGTGATTCAAGCTTAAAAAAACTTAATTCCTTGAAAGGTTTGGTGGAGACTTGAAGGAAGAGGGGTAGTAACTAGTACTCAAGTAAGGTTAGTGCTATAACCTATATGTTTTATCATGTTTGAGTAGGGACTTCATTAAGGAAAAGAAAGAAATACAAAGTAATGAAATTAATAGCTTGTGTGTGCGTTGAAAGTTTAGAGCTGCCAGTAGGCTACAAGATCAGTCACTTTTAAAAATTCACAACTTGAGTTAGGAATGTTGGATTATTGTGATCTTTATGTCTATAGAAACTTTAATGAATGCCCTAAAGTTTTGTAGTTTCATACCAAATTAATTCCCTTGTTAAAATGGTGTTTGAATGCAAAACTTTTTACTGCTTAGATCTAGAAACTGACTTAATGATATCTAAAAGCAGGGTAATTAACTTTAAAAATTCATATCTTGTGCTATAGAACTTGAAATAGGATGATTCTTAAACATTTGGAAAGCTTAATGAATGCCTAAAACTTTGTAGTTATGGCCAAGAATTGATTTTGCTGGCTGCATCATGATATTTTTACATTTCCTATTACTGCTCTGAACGTGATTAAAATTTGGAATAGGTTGCACATTTTTATCCATAACTTAAAATGTAGACCTGATTTTGATATTTTTCAAATTGGAAATTGAATTAGACATATGAAAGTTGAATTCTGGAAAAGATGGCAATAAAACTCTATTTCTATGATTTTTAATAGAATTTTAAATTTGTTGCACCTGTTTACCCAAATTGACTGGAAAATACAATTGTGTGATATTAGTGATATTGATTATGAATAAGTTATGAATAAAGGGGAAATTGGTAAGCATGTCCTGAATGAACAAATTATATGTAATATTGATAGTGTGTTTGCTCATTACAAGTTTAGAAATAGGTGGCATGAGAAAATTAACTAGTCAATAAGTAAAATTGTACACAATAACTTGGCTTATGCCATGATGAGGATACTTCTCACTTGAGTTGCCTTGTAACACCCCTAAGTTCGGTAGTGCGTTCTACTGTTCCGGTGACCAGTGTTGTCCGGACAGCTAGAATGCCTAGAACTACACTTCGATATGAGTGAGGAGACATTAAATAATGAAATACAAGAAAAGAAAATACAAGAAAAACAAAGGAAAAATAATAGTAAAGAAATGCAACCAAGTTAAGCGAGCCGAGAACCCTAGCGATGGGTGACCGCACGGGGAAGTCACGGCGTGGACCGTTGACTAGCCCTGGACCGCGGGGAACCCTGAAAAATATTTTTAAGACTTAAAGAGACACCTATTGAAGTATAAATATCATAAGAAATATTAAAGAAAAATTAAATCATTAGTACAAAGAAAAGTGAGAAATCGAAAAACGGACAAAACCCAGATATTCTGAAAAATCGGGAATGCAACCCGAACAGGGGCATTGTGGTCATTTGACACCCCGAGTTGTCTTTTGACTTAAATGTCCATTAAAAATACATGATATTACACTTGGAAAATGTCATGAAAAATTAAATTGGTGGTACCTAAAGTAAATAGCAAAAATTGGGAGCTTAATGTGAGAAATTGGGAATTTAAGATTAAATAAATATTTAATCACCCATGTTGCTCCACTAACTCACCTAAGTGGACCAATACATCCTCATTTTTGGACAGATTGTCATCTTCTTCAACCTTCCCAAACATCAGCCGATTTGCTCCCAAGAAGAACTCCATGGCCAAAGCTTCCAAGCTCCATGCATGAACTCCAATCTTCACTTTCAAGCCATAATTTCTTGTAAGTCTCTCCATTAAAAGTGATCCTTACACAATGGGCAGTAGATAGGCAGCAAGAAGACCAAGTTTTGGAGGAGTTTTGAAGAATTTCCAAAGTGGTAAGTTTGTATTTTTGAATATTGCTTTGTTAAAGTTTGTAAGCATGTTATGGGTGTTTGAATTATGAAGAAATTTTTGAGGTTTGATGTTGAATGGGAATGTGTAATTTTGGCAGCCATGGAAATACCTTGAAGGCAGGTTTTTTGTGCTTATAAATGGTGAATTAAATGATTGATTAAATGTATATTGTGTAGGAAATTGTTTAGGTGTTGTATACTTAGTATATATAAATGTAAAATGAAATTTAAAGCTTGGAAAGTAATGGAATGTTAGTGTACCATTGTGGTAGTTTGTTAACTCTTGAAGAATGCTGGAATTCATGCTTGGTTTATGGAATAATGATGTTAAAATGTGTTGGTTGTTATGGCAGTTTGAATGTATGTATAGTGGTGTGAAGGTTGGACATGTGAATAAGCTTGATTATGGAGTTAAATTGTTGTAAATTGAGTTGGTCAAATTCTGCACTTATTGGTGCACATTGAATGTAATTGTAAGCTACCAAAATGACCTATAATGTGTTGTGAATTATGTTTAGGTCATGGTACAACCAGAATTAGTTTGAATGTTAAGTTTGGTGAGTGTTAAAAGTGATGTTTGATATGTATGCAAGAATTGCAATAAGGCAGTTTGTGTTTTAGGCCTATAACTTTAAGTGTGTGGCTCCAATTGGTATGAGACCAATTGGAAGTGAAACTAGGCACAAAATGTGCCAACTTTCATGAAGGAAGCTTGTCAAAATTCTGCTTGCAAGGTAGCTTGAAAAATGACCAAATCCGGATTAAGTGCAATTGAGGCCTGAAAACTGACTATTTGGGCAGCAGTTAGTGTTTAGGTCATAACTCACTCAAAATAGGTCCAATTGACCTGAAATTTTAACCATGAATAGTTAAGACCCATATCTACAAGTCTTATGAAGACACCAAAGCCCAGAAATGACCATAAGCAAGTCAAACAGCTTGCACAACTTCGGGTCCAAAAACTGGCCGAACCTAAAATGACCTAAAGTGACCTAAAATGACCAATTTTGGTGCAATTTGACCAGCAATAGTAAAATGACCATAACTTGGTCTACATAACTCGGAATGACCTGAAATTTTGCCCTGCGTGCAATAAGACATAGATCTACAAGTTTGTAGTTGTGACCGAAACCCGAAAACCGAGGGAACTAGGTCGTCCGTCTAGGTCAAACTAGTATCCCGGAATCCAGCAAATCGCAAGAAAATGTAGTATACACGGAAATGAATTTGGTAACATGTACCAACCCTAAAAGACTATCGAATGTGACATATTAATGACATTAAAACCTAAATTACCTAGAATGTACCAAGGGTCGACATAGTAGGTTGACTAAGCGAATAAATGAATTCAGTGAATTAATTATCAAGCGTTATCGTTAGAGACGGTTTAAATGAGTACTGAAACACTTCAAATTGTGTTTCTCGAGCAAAGACTCAGTGAGGGAGAAAAAAACACAGAGTCGCCAAGAGAGAGAGAGAGATGTTGGTTTGCATAATTAATTTTTTTTTTTTTTTTTTTCAATTGATATATATTATATTATTTATTATATATTTATTTTTTTTTTTGTTTACAATAGTATTTCTTTTTTTTTTTTCATTTAAATAAATTAATTATTATTATTATTTATGTTTTAAATTATGTTTGTGCACAATAAGTATTTCTTTTGAATTTTTCAATTGAAATAAATTATGATTATTTATATGTTATTGTTTTAAATTGTGTTTGTGCACAATAAGTATTTCTTTTGAACTTTTCAATTGAAATAAATTACGATTATTTATATGTTATTGTTTTATTGTTTTAAATTGTGTTTGTGCATAATAAGTATTTCTTTTGAATTTTTCAATTGAAATAAATTATGATTATTTCTATGTTATTATTTTAAATTGTGTTTGTGCACAATAAGTTTGACTTCTCATTTTCTACTTAAAAATTTTTAATTCAACATTATAGTTTTAAATTGTGTCCGTGCACAATACTTTTATATTCACTGCTTCAACTAGCAAATTTATGTAGGAAAATGAGTTATGAATAAGTTTTGATTACTTTGGTTTTGGGAATATTATTTGGAACTTATTGTATTGCCAACTTTGCAAATGGAAATTTTGAGATAAAATGTGATTTATGGTTTGTATGAAATATTGTGATTTGAAATTGTTTTGATTCACATTTGGCATGACACTGTTGATATATTCCTCCCTCTTTGACTTATCAGTCTGAGGTGAGTGTGATTATGTTCCCCCCTCATTGACTTCCCAGTCTGAGGTGAGTGTGGATGAGTACTCATTATTCAGCTAGCTTCCTCCCTCATTGATTTTGATTATTGGGATGAGTGTGTCTTGTCGTGGTGTACAACACGGCATGTGTGGAAAAATTGTGTCATGGCCTAAATTATGTTATCGATTGGCAACATTGTATTATTCAGTTATTTGATCGAATTGTGTTATTGATTTGCAAAACGGTATTATTCAATTACTTGATCAAATTTGTGTTAGATGAATTTTGTAAATTGTGAAATGGAATTGTGAATCATTTGATTTGTGAACTGTCAATAAAAGATTTATATATCGCATTTCAAATTGTTATTGTGCACCACTGAGTAAATTTTACTCAACGATAGCTTTTCATTACTGTTGCAGGTAAACAGACTGACAGGGCAGCAGACTAGGCTGCTAGTACTAAATTGAGAGATCATCGAGTATATTGAGTATACCACATTTTGCATTTTGTACTGTAATGTATATTCACTGTATGTATATATTGTTCTTGGTTTTGAGCAGTTGTAAAATAAAATTGTACATTAAAGTTGTAAAATAAATTATGAGTTATTTTGACTTGTAAAAATTGTATTATATTTTTTGTATCTCAGTTTTTGAAAAATTACTATGGATTTGAGTTGAGAAATATGTTGTGTTGAATTATGCTAGAGTTTGAGATTGAGAAAAATATTGAAGTGCTTTTTACAGGTTTTTGAAGAACTGTTTTATCCAAATTACGGAGGGCACTCTGCCAAATTTTTTTTTTCAGAAATTACTAATAGTCTAAATGTGTTAGTTAATTCACCTCAGTTCAAAAAGGTTTTTAACACCTATAAATAGTGCTCACCACTGTAAAAGAAGTAAGAAAAGTTTTTGAAAATCCCTTGTAGTTTATTTAATGGGTTATCAGTAGGCGAAGTTGGTAATTCATTAGGTATACTACGGGATCATGTTATGCCTTACAGAGGGGTAGGGTGTGACATGCCTAGACATTGTAGTTAGACTAGGGAAATAAATGAAAAGGGGTATGTGAAAAAAGTTATTTATAAAATGCTATACACCTTGATTGTAATTGTTATTAATCTAAACATTGCAAGCATTTATGTAACTAAAAGCTATATCATGTCATGTTAAAATTGTGTGGGATTGTACATTGTACTAATGAAATAAAATTGTTAGAAACATGTCCCATGAGATTATGCATGATTTGCTAACATACATATTGCATGACATAATATCATTAAGTTATAGCACCACTAAGCAAATTTGCTTAATAGAGAGTTGTTTGAACTTTCCGTAGGTAAAGTGAAGGCGATTGGGTGACATTTTGCTCAAGACTTAAGAAGACACCATATTATTTTGTACCCATTAGGACATTATAATGTATTAGGAAATTATGTTATGAAATGTAATTCTTTAATGTGTAACTATTTAAATTTTACAAACTACATGGATGTTGAAACAAGTCTTATATTTTGTAAATGATTTCATATGTATATATTGTGAATTTTCAAGTATGTAAATTTATCTTAATTGACGTGATGGTTGTATAAATTATGGTTATTGTGAGATGGGTTGCGAATGAAATCACATAGGTTTCATATGTGTCTTGGAGTAATATGATAAATATTGATAGGTATTTTAACAGGTTACTCAAAATTTTAGGGAAAACTCCATTGAATTTCTGCCTTGAATTTAAAACTAAATTTCATTATTTTAGAAATTCCAAATAGATGAAAAACTTATAAATTTTATTTTCTTATGACTTAAATAGATTTGAAATTTTTAAATCTTTTGCTATTTTTCCCTAAAATGAAGCTTAATTTGAAATAAGGAAATTAAGATTTATAAGAGGGATTGTTAACGCTTGAGATATACTCTTAGTTGTATCTCGGGAGCATGTACACACTACTCGAGCTACAAATAGGGTTTGGGTGTTACGTGCTAAAGTGGTATCAAAGCTTAGGTTAAAGAGTCATAGGGCAAGACATGCGGAGATGTCTTGAGAATTGATTTGGTTGTAATTACCAACATCGAATTGTATACTTATAAAATTATTTGAATATTTGATATTGAATTTGAAAGAATTGTTTGCATCCATGTTTACTCATCCATGGTTAAATGAACCTAATTAGTGTGATATTCTCTTGATAAAGGTACTTGAGCAAACGTGATAGCCGCTAATAATTAGAATGAGATAGATAATGAGGTGTGGAGTGTGGCAGCTCAATATCCTAAGGTTGGTAACTAGGGTCAACAAGAAGTTCTGGCTAATCTAGTTGTAGAGCTTCTGAGGGTTGTTACTCAAATTCAGAATCGCAATAGGAGGGATTATAAGGGGTTTAGGCAGCATGAGGTGCTCGAATTTCATGGCACAATAGATCCTCAGGAGGCGGAGCGATGGCTTGAGAGATTAGAGAGGGTGTTTGACATCATGCACTATAATGATAGGCAGAAGTTTGATTTTGCTGTATATTTGCTTCAGAAGGATGCATACGACTGGTGGAAGATGGTCCCCAATAGTAGTGCAAGACTGCTAATCCTCACATGGAATGATTTCCTCAATGCATTCAATGAAAAGTATATGTCTTCAGTGTCAATGGATGCTAAGCTAAAGGAGTTCATTGGCCTGAAGCAGAGGGGACACACAGTGATTGAGTATGAGCAGGATTTCCACAGATTGAGCAAGTACAGAGGGAGTCTAATTGACACAGAAGAGAAGCACATAAAGAGGTTCAGAGAAGGGCTAGATAAGGAGTTACAAAAATTGATAGCTGTAGGAAGGAATGCTACCTTTGCTAAGATGGTGAACCATGTAAAGGAATTGGAGGGCATTAATAGCAGGATGGATGATCAGAAGGAATTAAGGAAGGGGCATAAAAGTGGACCACTTTTGAGCATGGTGGTTCATCTAATAAGAAATGGAAGTTCTAGGCTACCTTCTATCATCAGAGGTCAAGGAGTTTTAGACCTCCACCACCACCACAGAGACAGATTAGTCGGCCTATCTAGTCTCATGCTAGTACTCCTACTGCTAACCAGAGTAGACCCTTCCATATCCCCACGTGTAATATCTGTGAAAGACTTCATAGGGGGGTCTGTAGGAGTGTTACTAGGGGATATTACTTATGGCGAGATGGGCCATTTTGCTAGAGAGTGCCCAAATTTTAGACTTACTATGGCCCCAGTTTAGACAAAAGGTTCCGCAAGGAGACCACAGACTCCTACCACTTATGGACCTAGGAAGGGTAAAGGGGCAGTTCACAAGCATCCCCATCAGTTACCATTAATCAGCTAGGAGATTCTGGTACACTGGCGAGGGTTTATGCTATCCATCAAAGGGATGAGGCTAATAAGTCAGATGTGGTTGTTGGTATATTTTCTCTCTTTAACTTAGATGCATTTGTGCTGTTTGATCCAAGATCCACACACTCATATGTTAGTGCTACATTGTCTTGTCATGCTAATGTGGAGCCAGTTCGCATGAGTTATGATGTGCTTATTTCTAGCCCTATGGGGCAAGAGGTTATGGTTAATAAAATATTTTGAGACTGTTCTCTATAACCAAGGGATAGAGTTTCCTGTCGATTTGATTAAAATGCCATTCCAAGATTTTAATGTGATTATTAGAATGGACTGGCTACATAGCCATTATGCAGCAGTAGATTATAGATTGAAGCAAGAGACCTTCAAAACCCTAGAATATGTTCATGTTGTGGTTCAAGGTTAGAGGCATAGTATGCCATCTAATGTAATCTCTGCAACTAAAGCTAGACGAATGATAAGGAGTGGATGTATGGCTTACTTGGCTCATGTAGTTGAACACGGGTGGAGAGTCCTAACATTAAGGATATTTCCACTGTGAGTGATTTTGAGGATGTCTTCCCAAAAGACTTGCTTAGGCTACTAGCGGAGCAGGAAGTAGAATTTGAGATAGAAGTTCTACCTGGGACAATTCCCATTTCTATGACACCATATAGAATGGCACCAGCAAAACTGAAGGAGTTGAAGGTGTAATTACAAAAGCTACTTAATAAAAGCTTTATTAGACCTACCTATTCACCTTGGGGAGCATCCGTTCTTTTTTGTTAAAAAGAAAGTTGGTAGTCTCAGATTATGCATTGACTATCGGCAGCTAAATAAAGTCACGGTTAATAATAGATATCCATTGTCTAGAATTGATGATCTATTTAATTAACTCAATGGTGCTAGTGTTTTTTCCAATATTGACCTAAGGTCAGAGTATTATCAGTTGAGAGTGAAGGATCAAGATGCAGCGAACACTGCTTTTAAGACCCGATATGGTCACTATAAATTCCTTGTCATGCCATTCGGATTGACTAATGCACCTACTGCATTTATAGACTTGATGAATAGGGTTTTCCAACCCTATTTGGATTCATTTGAGGTGGTGTTTATTGATGACATTCTTGTATATTCTAAGTCTGAGGAGGGGCATGACTGACATTTGAGAATTTTTTTGTAAACTGATAAGTGCATATTTTATTAATTTTACTCCTATCACATTTAGTGTTTCTAGTTTATTTTTATGCCTAATTCAGTTGATTAAAGTATAATTATCAATTAGGCATTTTTTTAGATAGTTGTTGGAATAATTGTGTTAAATGGAGAAATTTTCAGCATTTGTATTAATTTGACCTTTGTTGTGTTGTTATGGTGTTTCTGAAGTTGTGGGTCTCCGAATCCAATGCTATTTAATTCGTTAAAAAGCTAAGTCAGAGCACTACAAATGATAAAGAGGGACCAAAGCCTAGATCAGTCTCTAAGGTTGTCAAAATTAGTTGTGAATCTAATACAAAAGCCCAGACTTGATGTGTCACGATTAGTTTTAGTATTTATTTTCTATCTGGAGTTCTAGCTGTCCAAATGAAGCAAGCCCAAGCCCAATTGAACCTTAAGAGCCACCTCTACAACTTCTATGAGGGGTTAGAAGTGAGATAAGGCCGTTTTAATTGTCAAAAATGGCAATGAAGTCGTCATTATGGGCTGGATACTCTGTTAGGACTAGTCTCGGTTTTTGGCCCATAACTTGGGCTGTAGACTTCATATTTGGGCAAATGAGTACCCATTGGAAAGCTAAGAAATAGGGCTACAACTTTCCTGAAGAAAGCGGAGACAGATTTGAAAGGGAAGTGGCTGAAAAAGGGCAGTGATTGCAAAGCTACAAATCTGTCTCCTTTGAATTTCAAAACTTTTCCAAGTTTGGTTCTTATCTTTGGGATTAGGTTTTCAATTATAAAGACATCTTTGGGTAGTAGCTTCGACAACATCCATTTAGACCTTCGAGCACCATAGAAGACCTTCATTCTCCATTCTCTTTTTAGATTTCTTCTTTATTTTTCTTTAATTTTCTATAAGCCATGAACATGAGTGGCTAAGTTCTAAATTCAGTTCAAGGGATTCTAGTTCTTATGCATGATTTGTGAGACCAGGTTCTTAATTTAATTTATGTGTTTTTGAATATCTATTATTTCCTAATTTAATTATTTTTTATCTATTGAATGATTTGCTAAAAAGGCCTATTAGTTAGTTGTTTGATTTGATCAATTGCTAATTCATCTTCATAATCCGTAATTGTTGTGTAAGATTGAATGTGAGTAGCAATTAGGTTTTATTGATTATGATCCAAGTTTTCAATAATAACCTAAGGAAACAATAGGGTGAATTAAATGATTTATGCTTTATAAATTGTTGTTCAGCTTAACTACTTCCTATTCTTAAAGCAGTTATTAATTTGATGAGGATTGTTTAATACCAATTCAGTTAATAATTAGAGTCAATAAGAGTGCTGGGCTCGAGTTGATGTGTATAGGGAAGTTAGGGGTTTTACCTCGCTATTTGGTAAATCTACATTAAGTATTCAATAAGAGATAATTGTATTTCTTCTGTCTATGATCGAGTCATGCATTGGAATGCGAATTACCTTGGACTAAAGTTTGTTTAAATTGAGAGTTTCATATTTAAATTTAGTTCTTTAATCTCTGAACTTGATTTCTTCTGATTTAGTGTTACAACTTCTCCCCCCAACCTTTGTTCTTTTTCTGTTACACAAGTGCATGAAATTTAGCAACTCGATCTCTAGGGTTCAACCTGGATTACCACTTCCTACAAAAAAAATTTCATTACTAGTAATTTCAGTTAATTTAATTTTTGGTGGATTCGACAACCATCATAAATCTTGAAAGAAAAGAAGCTTTATGCTAAATTCTCCAAATGTGAATTTTGGCTTAAGCAAGTGGCATTCCTTGGGCATGTTGTCTCAGTTGAAGGAATAAGGGTGGATCCTAATAAAATAAAGGCGATATTAAAGTGGAAACCACCTAAGAATGTAATAGAAGTTAAAAGCTTTCTGGGATTAGTGGGATATTATAGGCGATTTGTGAAGGGGTTTCAATTATTACTTCATCCCTCACTAAATTGCTTAGGAAGAATGCAAAATTTATGTGGAATGATAAATGTTAGGAGAGTTTTGAAAGGTTAAAGGTTTTGTTGACTGGAGCTCCTATTCTTGTATTGCCCATGAAAGGAGTAGATTATATAGTATATAGTGATGCTTCACATAATGGGCTTGTGTGTGTACTCATGTAAGATGGCAGGGTAATAGCATATGCTTCTAGGTAGCTCAAGCCATATAAGCTTAATTATCCCACTTATGACTTGGAAGTTGCAGCAATAGTGTTTGCACTTAAAATTTAGAGGCACTACTTATATGGTGAGAAATGTCACATGTTTACAGATCATAAGAGCTTGAAGTATCTAGGCACACAGAAAGAACTTAACTTAAGGCGGAGGAGATGGTTAGAGCTTATTAAGGATTATAACTGCACCATAGATTACCAATAAGATAAGGCTAATGTGGTTATAAATGCTTTGAATCGAAAGTCCATGGCGAAGATGTTGACTTTTTCATTACCCTTGCTACTTGAGTTGAAATCACTTAAGGCACGATTGGAGTTACAAAACAACGGCTCCATTCTAGCACAGTTGACTCTAAAGCCACTTTTAATTGATGAGGTGGCAGAGGCACGGAAGAAAGATGACTAGTTAATATAGATTTTGCTTAGCTTGTAGAATGGGGAAGAATCTGACTACTCTCTAAGGGAGGATAGAGTAATTGAATACCAAGGTAGAATATGTGTCCCTGATGTTCTAAAATTGAAAGAGAAAATTTTGAAGGAAGCCCACAGGTCTACTTTCTCCATGCATCCTGATAGTATCAAAATTTATCGAAATCTGGAGAAGAACTACTAGTGGAAAGGAATGAAGAGGGACATTACAGAATATGTTTCCAAGTGTTTGGTGTGTGCCAGCAGATTAAGGCTGAGCATCAAGTACTAGCTGGGTTACTTCAACCTTTGTTAGTGTCTCAATGGAAATGGGAGCAGATTACTATGGATTTTGTCACTGGTCTACTTTGTACTCAGAGCAATCATGGTGCTATGTGGGTCATAGTAGATCGTTTGATGAAGTCTGTACACTTCCTACTAGTCAAAATGGACTATTATCTAGAAAGATTGGCAAAATTGTATATTGTAGAGATTGCAAGATTACATGGAGTACCTGTGTCCATTGTATTTGATAGGGATCCAAGGTTCACTTTTAGATTCTGGGGTAGTCTACACAAGGCCCTTGGGACTAGATTGAACTTTAGTATGATTTTTCATCCACAATCAGATGGGCAATCATAGAGGGTTATTCAAGTTGTGGAAGACATGTTATGGGCATATGTGATGGAATTTGAAGGTAGCCGGGATAAATATCTACCATTAGTGGAGTTTCCCTATAATAACAACTATCAAACTAGCATTGGCATGCCTGCCTGTGAAGTTTTGTATGGTAGAAAATGCAAGACGCCTCTATGTTGGGGTAAGGTTGGTGAAAGGAAGATGTTCGGCCCTGAACTTGTTCAAGAGACTGAGGATAAGGTGAGATTGTGTCACACCTTACCCCTCTGTAAGGCATAACATGATCCCGTAGAATACCTTATGAACTACTGAACTTCACCTACCGATAACTCATTAAGTACCTTACAAGGGATTTTAAAACCATTTTCTTACTTTTTGGAAGTGGTGAGCATTTTCTTACATTTAATAGAAGTTTAAAAGCTAGTTAAAATTTTTGTCCATTTTTATTTGTCCGTAAATTTTGGAAAATTTCGACAGAGTGCCGTTGGTATTTTAAGAAAACAGTTCTTCAAAAACCTGTAAAAAACACTTCCTATAATTCTTTTCATCAAAACCCATCACTACTATAACAAAATCAACACAATTTTTCCCACACTCCAAAATTCCAAAATAATTCTCAACTCAATTATCATAAAAAATAATACTAAATAATTGCATTCATTTTTTACTAAAGTTAAAACAAATTACATTCATCCAACCAGAATTTACATTAGAAAAATTCAAAATAATATTATTACAAACTTTATACAACTGCTCATGACCAGTTCTACTTGTACATATATTTACATACATCAAAATAATTATTACAATCAGGGTATAAAATATACCCGATAGAACTTCGGGGAAGGTGGCTCCACAATCCTTAGCACCTCACTCTGCTGCTCCTCTAGTCTCTATATCTACGACAGCAATAACAGCCATCGCTGAGTACTATGACTCAGTGGTGCACAATATACTAAAATAACATTTATGCATAATTCAAATTACATTTATTCAAATATTGAACTGAACATGAAAAACAAATACAAAACATGATTTATAAACTTTTAGTCCAAACAATTTTATTTAGGAAGTCTCAAAATGAATTTCATAAAAACACACAGTTATATCATGTCATTCGAAACAATATTCATCTCAATAGCCGGAGGCTTATCAGTAATCACAAGGGTAGCTAGCTCGAATATATGGGTATACATTCAAATTTCTTCTTCTACTGGCACACACCTCAACACTTCAGCCAGAGAAGGAATCAAAATTTAAAACTAATTTCCCCCACTAGTCATGCTAGTGAGGCATTCAAATATATGGTCATGACACTGTGATTTCAAAACTGTTCTTAGCAATTTACTAAACATTTATTGCCATTTCAAACACATATAAGTAAATTTTCAACAATTTAAGTCAAAAGTATAATAAACATTTCAATACAATTAAGTCACAATTTAATATCACAATTCATTGAAAACAATTTGTAGAAGAAAATTAACAAAAATTTCTATGTTGTGCATAAACCTTATACGAGTTGCCTCTTGGCCTTGACTTGATGCTTCGAGTTCTTTCCTAGTATTCTTTTTAACTAAAACACATAATTTCACAGTTTTTCAGAATCATAATTTATCATAAATCGAAAAATAATTTCAAATCTATTTATGACACTATTCAAGTCAATTTGTTAACTTTCTAATGCTTAATAGGTATGGGAATTTCAATTTCACCCACATACTGTCACACCTTACCCCTTTGTAAGGCATAACATGATCCCGTAGAATACCTAATGAACTACCGAACTTCACCTACCGATAACTCATTAAGTACCCTACAAGGGATTTTAAAATCATTTTCTTACTTTTTAGAAGTGGTGAGCATTTTCTAATAGGTATTAAAACATTTAATTAAAGTTTATTATCTAGTTAAAAATTTTATCCCTTTTTATTTTTTCGCAAATTTTAGAAAAATTCCGGCAGAGTTCCATTTGTATTTTGATAAAACAGTTCTTCAAATACTTGTAAAAAACACTTTCAATGATTTATCTCATCTACTTCATCAAATCAACATCCATCACAACCAATTTCAACATCATTTCTCAAATTTCAAAAATTCAAATCAGTAATTTCCAATTCAATTATCATCCAAAATAATACTAAGTAATTTCATTCAAATTAAAACAAAATACTTTCATTCATTTTTCACTAGTTAAAACAAATTACATTCATCCAACCAGAATTTACATTAGAAAAATTCAAAATAATATTATTACAAACTTTATACAAGTGCTCATGACCTGTTCTACTTGTACATATATTTACATACATCAAAATAATTATTACAATCAGGGTATAAAATATACCCGATAGAACTTCGGGGAAGGTGGCTCCACAATCCTTAGCAGCTCACTCTGCTGCTCCTCTAGTCTCTATATCTCAGAATAAAGAATAATACCATCACCGAGTACTATGACTCAAGCAGCACAACATACTAAAATAACATTTATGCAGAATTTAAATCATACTTATTCAAAAATTGAACTGAATATGAGAAATAAATACAAAACATGATTTATATGCATTTAATCCAAACAATTTCATTTCGAAAGTCTCAAACAAATTTCATAAAAATACACAGTTATATCATGCCATTCGAAACAATAGTCATCTCAATAGCTAGAGGCTTATGAAAAGTCACATCACAAGGCTAGCTAGCTCAAATATATGGATATCCATTCAATTTCTTCTTCTACTGGCACACACCTCAACACTTCAGCCAGAGAAGGAATCAAAATTCGAAACTAATTTCCCCCACTAGTCATGCTAGTGAGGTATTCAAATATATGGTCATGACACTATGGTTTCAAAACTATCTTACTAATTTATCAAACATTTATTTCCATTTCAAACACAAACAAATAAACTTTTAACAATTTAAGTCAAAAGCATAATACACATTTTGCAATATAAGTAATTCATTACATGCATTTTGTAAATGAATTTTAAAGAATATTGATGTTGTGCACAAACCTTATACAAGTCACCTCTTAGCCTTGACTCGATACCTCGGGTTTTTTTTCCGGTATTCTTTTCCACTGAAACACACAGTTTCACAGTGTTTCAGTATCACAACTTATCATAAATCCAAAAATAAATTCAAATCTACTTATACCTAGCTTTAATATGCTAAACTTGACATTCTTTAAAATTTGTATTTCGGGGTTACTATTCACGATAGTATTCAAGTCAATTTGTTGAGTTTCTAATGATTAATAGGTATGGGAATTCTAATTTCACCCACATACCACATTTTGGTTACCTAATTTGTTGGTTTTGGTTGTTTTCTCAAATCTTAAGTCTTTTAGGCACAAATTTCAAATTTTCAATTTTGGTATCCTATTTTGTACTGTTTCATTGATCATATTGCTGCTAGAATTTGGCTAAGTTTTCTTCATAGAAATTGTTCCTTATTGTCTTAACTTTATTTCCCTTTTTGAATCACTCCATTTGGAGTTTTGTATCCCAAGTTATAGCCATTTGAACATGACTGGCCGGATTGGTCTAACCCAGATTTTCTGGGCACTAATTTGGTTCAGGCAGTTTTAGGTCACTAACTTTGGGTGGCTAAATGACTTGGTTAAGGGAAAAATTTGGACTTATGTTCTTCATGAAAGTTGTAGTACCATGTCATACCTTTCTAATGCCACAAAAATCAGGTCATTTGGACCTGCCTAGCCCAAGTTATGGCCAAATGAACAAACACTGTTCATTTGGTCATTTTTGTACAGGGCAGAACACCCAATTCTAGATTTGGTCAATTTGTTCACTAGGTTTTGGTCACTTTCTGGGCATGATCCCCAAAATGAAAAATGTGCCATTTTGTGTCCAGTTTTATTCCCAACTGGCCTCACACCAATTGGGTTTAAAAATTTTCAGTTTTGGTCCCTGAAAGGACCCTTGGTCATGATGCCTGCAGAATGACCATATCAAATCCTAATTTCAATTTGGTTCTGACACTTTCAACACACCACAATTGGTCATACATGACCATTTTTCAACTTAAGCAAGGTCAAACACATCATTTGACTAATTCTCAAAATTTTATCTCCCAAACCCTAGGTCCAAAACCCTAACTTCCATGTTTAGCTCATTTATTGAATTCTAAATGCATATTTAGTATTTATACACTCATTCCCACTTAACTACTTCATAATTTGCATCAAAATCACCCATTTCAACCTTAACCTATTACTGGTCGAATTCATATATAGTCTCTCAACAATTGTTTTCTTTTCATTTTAAGTTAAAATCTAAGCTAAAGTAACTCAAAACATGTACTTTAAAAATTAAATTTCAACTTAATTTCTTACCTCAACTTCAAGTTCCTCTTCCTCAATTCCTTCCTTTTCCTTTTTTTTTTTTTTTTCCTCAAGCTTCTTTTCAAGTGAAGTGAACAAGGTTTAATGATGGTAAGTAAGGTTTCTATGGTGGGATTTAAGGTATATGAAGCTTGGTTTTGGTGCTCCAATGGAGTTTTTGAGAGAGAGCTTAAGAGAGAGATAGGCTGGCTATTTTGCTAAGGGAAGAAGACATTAGTTAGTGTTTTTTTTTCTTTTATGTGTTTTTAATCTAAATTAATTCACAATTATCCAATGATAATTTCAAAATTTTAATTATTAAGTTTATTGCATCATGCATGATGTAATAAACTTTTTTACTTTTTCAACTTTTTCTTTTTCTCTTTTTTTTCTTTTCATTTATTTTTCTTTGGTTCTTTAATTTAATTCTTGATCCCAAAATTTTCTTTTCTCTAATTTTATTGGACAATTAGGTCAAGAGTCAGCTCTAGGGGTCAATTGACCAAATTGCCCCTCGCCAGTTCGATCCGGTTTGCAAATAATTCAATATTTCTTTCGGATCCCTGACCTAATTATTTGACCTGCTTAACAATTCTTTTTTTGTGATTTTCTCTTTTCCACTATGTTCGCAATAGTCCTAAGGACCGCGGCGTCACATTTTACGGTTCGAAATTTGAGTTCAAATTGGCCTCGCAGTCCTTCCCGAGAAGGTCACCCATCGCTGTGACTCTCGACTCATTTAACTGCTTATGTTCTGTTTTTCTTATTTATACGTAACTAATTGACAATTACTAATTATTTGTGTTCAGGGCTTATCTAGTTGTCTTAGATATGGTTCTAACTCCCTTAATTATCCGGACCGACACCGGTCACCGAAATAGTGAAATATACCAGGCTATACAAATATGAGTGTTACACATACCATATTTTGGTTACCTAATTTGTTGGTTTTAGTTGTTTTCCTCAAATCTTAAGTTTCTTAGGTGAAATTCCAAAATTTCAGATTTGGTGCCCTATTTTGCACTATTCCATTGGTCAAGTTTCTGTGGTAAGTTGACTAAGTTTTCTTCATAAAAGTTGTTCCTTATTGTCTTAACTTTATTTCCCTTTTTGAATCACTCCATTTGGAGTTTTGTAGCCTAAGTTATAGCCATTTGAACATGGCTGGCTGGATTTGGTGTTACCCATAATTCTGGGCAAATTTTGGATTTTGGCAATTTTTGTCGGTTGACTACAGGTGGATTTTCAAATAGGTTATGGTTAAAATTTGGATTTGTTTTCTTCATGAAAGTTGCAGGGCTATGTCTCAGCTTTCTATCAGTAAAATTCAGGTCATTATGGTCATTTATGTAACTACTATTCATTTGGTCATTTTTGTACAGGTTAGTTTGCCCAATTCTAGATTTAGCCTAATTGTTCACTAAGTTATGGTCACTTTTTGGGCATGATTCCTAAATGAAAAATGTGCCATTTTGTGTCTAGTTTCATTCCCAATTGGCCTCACACCAATTGGGCTAGTAAAATTTTCAGTTTTGGTCCCTGAAATGGACCTAGTTCAAGCTGCCTGCAGATTGACCTTCACCAATCCAAATTGGAACTTGGTTCCAACAATTCATACACACCACAAATGGTCACAATTGACCATTACTCAACTCAAATAAGGTTAACTACATCATTTGGCTAATTCTCAAATTTTTCTCCAATTTCTTCAAAATGCTCAAACCATAACTACATATAAAGATCAATTTAATGCATTCAAAGTGCACATTCATAATCTACACACCTAATTCACCTCAAATAACTATTCAAAACCATCAAACTCATTCATATCAAACCCTAACTCTAGCTGGATGAATTTCATATTTGGTCCCTCAACAATTGTTTTTGTTTGATTTTAAGTTTATATTTAGTTTAATTAAGATAGAAACACCACAAATAAACTAAGATTTCCAAATTCAATTACTTACCTCAATTAGAGCTTTTCCCTCTTACCAAATTCCACTTCTTTCCTCTCTTTTTTGTTCCTAAGTTTCTTAGCAAGGTCTAAAGACAAGATTTAATTAAGAAACCTACAAGTTTTATGGCTGATTTTTAGGTTCACAAGAGCTTGGAGTTGTGTTTTAATGGAGTTTTGAGAGAAAGCAAAGGGGAAGAGAGAGATGGTCGGCTGAAAATGAAGAAGAAGAATGAAATTTTTTCTTCTTTTTTTTTTTTGCCTTTTAATTATTAGGATTTATCCCAAATTTCAATTTTTAAATATTAGATTTATTGCATCATGCTTATGTCATGCATGATGCAAATAAACTTTTTTTTTCTTTTTTTTTTCTTTTTCATTTATTTTTCCATTAGTTCTTTAATTTAATTCTTGATCCCAAATTTTTTTTTCTCCAATTTTATTGGACAGTTAGGTCAGGTGTCAGCTCTAGGGGTGAATTGACCAAATTGCCCCTCGCTGGTTCAATTCGGTTTGCAAGTTATTCGATATTTCTTCTGGATCACTGACCTAATTATTTGACCTACTTAACAATTCTTTTCTATGATTTTCTCTTTTCCACTGTGTTCGCAATAGTCTTAAGGACTGCAACGTCGAAATTTGAGTTTAGACTGACCTCGCAGTCATTCCCGAGAAGGTCATCCATCGCTGTGACTCCCGGCTCATTTAACTTCTTGTGTTCTGTTTTTCTTCTTTATACTTAACTATTTGGCAATTACTAATTGTTTGTGTTCAGGGCTTAAATAGGTGTCTTAGATGTAGTTCTAATTCTCTTAATTGTCCGAACCGACAACGATCATCGGAATAGTAAAATATACTAGGCTATGCAAATAGGAGTGTTATAAATTAATTAGGGACAGACTTAAGGTAGCCTCTGATAGACATAAGTCCTATGCAGACTTAAAGAGAAGAGAGATCGAGTATCATGTTGGAGACAAGGTGTTCTTGAAAGTCTCTCCATGGAAGAAAATTATGAGATTTGGGCCACAAGGACAAATTAAGTCCTAGATTCATTGGGCCTTATGAGGTGATTGATAGGGTTGGACTAGTAGCATATAGATTTGCATTACTTTCGAAGTTGGAGAAAATATATAATTTTTTTCATGTCTCTATATTAAGGAGGTACAAATCGGATCCATTGCACATTTTTCCAGTGGAAGAAATTGAGGTGAACCCGGATTTAACCTATGATGAAGAACCTGTAAGGATTTTAGCACATGAAGTGAGACAGCTGAGGAACAAGCAGATACTCCTAGTTAAAGTGTTATGGAGACACCATTCAGGGTAAGAAACCACTTGGGAGTGCAAAAATGACATGAAAAAACAATACTCTCATTTATTCCTAGAATGAGGTACGTTCTTATTTCAAGGACAAAATCTCTTCAGTAAGGGAGAGTTGTAACATCCTCAATTTACCCTAGAAGTTATTTATATAAATTACAAAATTAATTGTGCATGAAATTGCCTCTATTCATACCTAGAAATTCAGCCACCAAGGGTTAGAGAACTAAATTGAATTAATTGATAAGTTAAGGAGCAATCAAGAGATTGGAGGACTAAATTGAAGTAATTACTAAGTTGAGGGGAAAATTTAGAAATGATGATAATAAAAAAAAATGACCAATAGGAAATAGAAAGCACATTATGAACCAATGGTTTAAGGGTGAAGGACCAATGGGTAAAAACTAACAAAATCACTTTATCTTTCTCTCCGTGGAGCCGGCCACTTATCCCATTTTCTTCCTCCTTTCTTTTTCCTTTCAACAGCAAAATACTCTCAAATTAGAAGAAGAGACACCAGGCAAAAACCCTAGATCATACCATTTTTAGAGGCATAAGCAAAGGGAGCAAGAAGACTTAGTGATTCAAGCTTGAAGAAACTTAATTCCCTGAAGGGTTTGGTGGAGACTTGAAAGAAGAGAGGCAGCAGCTAGTACTCAAGTAAGGTTAGTGCTATAACCTATATTTTTTATCATGTTTGAGTAAGGACTTCACTAAGGGTAAGGAAGAAATACAAAGTAATGAAATTAATAGCTTGTGTGTGTGTGTTGGAAGTTTGGAACTGCCAGTAGGCTGCAGGATCAATCACTTTTAAAAATTCATAACTTAAGCTAGGAATGTTGGATTGCTTTGATCTTCATGCCTATGGAAACTTTAATGAATTCCCTAAAGTTTTATAGTTTCATGCCAGACCTAATTCCCTTATTAAGATGGTGTTTGAAGGCAAAACTTTTTACTGCTAAAATTTAGAAACTGACCTAATGATTTCCAAAAGTAGGGTAATTAAATTTAAAAATTCATATCTTGTGCTAAAGAACTTAAAATGGGGTGATTCTTAAACAGTTGGAAAGCTTAATGAATGCCCTAAAACTTTATAGTTATGGCTGAGAATTGATTTTGCTAGCTGCATAGTGATATTTTTACATTTCCTATTACTATTTTGAATGTAATTGAAGTCTAAAATAGGTTGCACATTTTTGTCCACAACTTGAAATGTAGACCTAATTTTGATATGATTCAAATTGGAGATTGAAATAAACATATGAAAGTTGAATTCTGGAAAAGATGTCAATAAAACCTTGTTTCTATGATTTTTATTAGAATTTTAAATTTGCTGCACCTGTTTACTAGAATTGACTGGAAAATGCAATTGTGTGATATTAGTGATATTGATTATGAATGAGTTGTGAATAAGGGGGAAATTGGTAAGCATGTCTTGATTGAACAAATTATATGTGATATTGATAGTATTTATGCCCATTACAAGTCTAGAAATAGGTAGAATGAGGAAATTAACTAGTCAATAACTGAAATTGTGCACAATAACTTGGCTTATGCCAAGATGAGAATACTTGGCTTATGCCATGATGAGGATACTTGTCATTTGAGTTGTCTAGACATTGTAATTGGGCTAAGGAAATAAATGAAAAGGTTATTTATGAAATGCTATGCACCTTGATTGTAATTGTTATTAATCTGAACATTGCAAAAATTTATGTAATTAAATGTTATGTCATGTCATGTTAAAATTGTGTGAGATTGCACATTGTACTGATGAAATAAAATTGTTAAAAACATGTCTCATGAGATTGTGCATGATTTGTTCACATACATGTTGCATGACATAATATCATTAAGTTATAGCATCACTAAGTAAATTTGCTTAGCGGAGAGTTATTAAGGATTAAGAGCTGGCATGGGAGTGAAGGCGATTGGGTGATAGTTTGCTTAAGACTTGAGAAGACACCATATTATTTTGTACACATTAGGAGATTATATTGTATTAGGCAATTATGTAATGAAATGTAATTCTTTAATGTGTAACTATTTAAATTCTACAAACTACATGGATGTTGAAACAAGTCTTGTATTTTGTAAACGCTTTCATATGTATATATTGTAAATTTCTAAGTATGTAAATTTATCTTAATTGATGTGATGGTTGTATAAATTATGGTTATTATGAGATGGGTTGTTAATGAAACCACATAGGTTTCATATGTGTCTTGGAGTAATATGATAAATATTGATAGGTATTTTAACAGGTTACTCAAAATTTTAAGGAAAACTCTATTGGATTTCTGCCTTGAATTTAAAACTAAATTTCATTATTTGAGAAATTTCAAATAGATGGAAAACTTATAAATTTTATTTTCTTATGACATAAATAGATTTGAAATTTTTAAATCTTCCGCTGTTTTTCCCTAAAATGAAGTATAATTTGAAATAAGAAAATTAAGATTTGTAGGAAGCATTGTTAACCCATGATATATACTATTGGGTGTGTCTCGGGGGCATATACACACTACTCTAGCTGCAGATAGGGTTTAGGTGTTACAGTCTTAATCTTTTATAGTTTAATAGCTCTCATACTTTGATTACCTTTAATTGCCACATTATTACTTTTTAACCCCATTACAACCTTATGAAAAGTCCTTTTGATCTTTTGATAGTGCTACATAGATGAGGTTAGGAGGTCTGCCTATGGGACTTGGGAAATTAACTCAATACATTTATATAAAGGCATTAGAAATCGCTAAGTGTACATCTACTTATTTAAGTAAAGTAATTTCCTGTAACTGGTATGTATGCATATGTTTTGGGTTGATAACTTGTGCTTTGCTAGATATTGGTACATATAATGGATGAATGACTTCTTAGCATTTTGATGAGTTATTGACATGTTGATCTTTTTTAGGTTGTCTTTAAAAATCCAGAATCTCAATTCTTGTTGTACTAAAAAGAAAATACCTCTCATATGCATTTAAGTTTCTCTTTGCTTGAGGACAAGCAAAGGTTTGAGTTTGCGAGTATCTGATATAGTCGAATTGTATAGACATTTAAGGACAACATTTGTTGCATTTTTCATTCATATTTAGTTAGTTTAGTACATAGTTTTAAACATTTTTAATTATATTTTCTAAAACCTGCTAATCCAACCTAATCCCTTGATTTTTACATTATATTAGATGTTTTGACGTGATCCTAGACCAAAGATGATTTTGGAAGAGGTTCAAAGGTGAAAAAGTGAAGAACAAGAAGCTGGGAGTGATATACTTGTATCAAATAGGTATTTTAAGGCACCTTTGCATTGTATTTCATAGCATTTAGGTAGCTAATTTCATGAATTTTACTTAGTTTCATTAATTTTTATTAGTTTTGATTATCTTTGCTTAATTTCATGTTTTCTGTATCTTTTCAGGTGATGTAATGAAGATCCAAGGCATAAAAGTCAATTGAACAAGTGAGTAGTCAGAAAAGTCAAGAAAGCATGTTGCACAATTTACACAAGTCGTGTAAACCATAAGCATGACCCATGTAACCTTCTGGCCAATAAAACCTAAAGAAGCTTGGAAGGACCCAAGTACACGGGCCATGTCATTTGCCCCATGTAACATATGTGACTCTGTATAACTTGCTGTCCTCCCTAAAACAAGGAACATAAAGTTGTCCAAAAACTTACATAGGTTAAGTCGTGCAGTGCCACACGGACCTATATCTTGCACTAGGAAAGACTTCTACTTCGACCTGGATTCTACTGCACTCATTCCAAATAGACTTCTAAGACTTTTGGGACTCTGAAACAAGACTTTTAAGCACCTGATATAAATACTAAAATATCAAAATATGCAAGAGAGTTTGACTTTACTTTCAAACCCTAGTTTTCTATGCAATTTGGAGAGAATTTAATCAAAGCTTAAGGAGAAGAATTCTCAGCTAAAGTTTCAAAAGTCTAAGGCTGCTGATCTTTGTTCTGGTTTCTTTTGTTTTATTTTTTCAAATTTTTTTATGTTCTTTTATTTTAATTTCATTATATTTGTTAATCTCACCATAAGTTAGTAGTTTGTTTAATTCTAGGGTTAAGAGAGAAGTACTTTCAAATTCTATTATGGATCTATACTAAAGTTATTTAATGGATTTAAGTTTTATTCTTTAATTTAATATTCTGCGTTCTTAATGTATGTTATATGTTGGTACCCACTTAGTTATAATATAAGATACTAATTAAAGAACTAAAAGGTGAAGGTTAGTATTGGAAATTAGGATTTTGAACTTAGGAAATCTAACCTAGATATAAGCTAAAATCCTTTATGGAGTTTCATAATTAATCAAAGAGCTTAAAGGGTTTTAATTAAGATTTATCGCCACAAAAATAGGGTTCAAGTTAATTAAAATATACATTATGTAACATCCTCACTTTAGCCAGTCCGTATAATTTACTGTTCCGATGACCAATGTCAGTCCAGGCAGCTAGAATGTTTGAAATTATAATTAGACTAGAGTGGGGAGTTATAAAGAAACCAAACAATGCTCATAAAAATCAAGAAAAATTTTTAGAAACGAAATACACTAAGATTAAACGAGCTGAAACCCCAGTGATGAGTAACCCGAAGGGGAAGTGACGGTGAAGGCCGTTAGCAACCCTAGACTCGGGGAAAACTTTATTAGATAATTTTTGGGACCTCAGTGAAGGATTATTGGGGTTTCAATGATAATAAAATGTTAAGAAAACACAAGGAAAATTTAATCAATAGGTACACACAATTTTGGCTCGTTAAGCCAAACGGAGGGCATTTTGGTCATTTTGTCTTCAGAGATAAAATATGACATAAAATATGTAAGTGATTTTTGACCAACTTGTCCATTTATGTAAGTGAATTAAATGACATAAAATATGAATAAATATTAATAAAAAATTATTTAAAAATGAATAGGAAAAGAAAGAAAAGAAATTATAAATAAATGAGATTTATTACTTCATGCTTATGTAAGCATGAGGTAATTAAAAAGCTTGGCCAATCAAAAATCACTAAACATATTTAAAATACATTAAAAAGAGGAAGGAGAAGTCAAATTTGCCAAAAATCCATCTGCCCTTATCTCCTTCTCCAAGCCGAACCAGCTCCCATAGCTTTCCCCCATTGTTGTTCACCAAAAGCTTCATTTCCTCTTCAACTCCACCATAAAACCCCTTAGTGATCCCATTAAAAACTGGTTTTACACCTTGGTCAAGCTAAAGATAACAAAAAGAAGAAGAAAGGAGGAGCTCTTGCAAGGTTGAAATTCACTCCATTAGAGGTTAGTGACTAAACTTGATCTTTCTCTTTTCATTCATGTTGGAGGAGTGAAAATGAGTGTAAATTTACAAAGAAACTTAATAAACATCATGTGTATGCCCATCCCAAATTTTTGGCAGCCTTGACCATGGTAGGATTTTCAAGATTTCTTAGAATTAAAATGATATTGTGGCTGCCTTTAACACCAATATATTGCTTAGGATAATGGAAGGTAAGTGAATGCATGATTGGAGATAGTAGGGTTAGGGTTGGGCATGAATTTGAGACCTTGATCATGTAATGGTGAAAGTAAGTTTTAATGGTCAATTAATGACCATTTGGTTATGTGTGAATAATAAATGAAGTGGTTTGTTGAGTGGGAAGTGAAGTTAGTGTTGCTGCCTTGGCTGACCTGCAGGACTGAGCAAGAGTCCAGCAGGTTTGGGTAGCAATAACTGGAGTTCTAGAGGTTCAATTGGTGCATGGACAATTGGACATGAAACTAGACACAAAATGTCACAACTTTGGTGAAGAAACTATGCCCAGATAACCAAACCAAGTTGACCTAAAGATTGCCCTAATCCGGGTGACCTGCATTCTGCCTGGGCAAAATGACCAAATGAACAGTATTTATTCATTTGGTCATAACTCAGTGTAGAAAGGTCCAATTGACCTGAAATTTTACCAGCGAATAGTTGAGAAATAGACCTACAATGTTCATGAAGAAGCCTAACTCAAATTTTGACCATAACATGTTCAAAAGGTGACCTGCAATCACTACACAAAACACTGCAGATTTGGTCAGTCCAGAAAATCTGGGAAGTTGGCAATCCGGCCAGTCATGGTATTTAGGCCATAACTTGAGCTACAAAACTCCAAATGGAGTGATTCAAAAAAAGAAATGTAACTAGACACAATAAGGAACAACTTTCATGTTGACAACTTTGCCAAATTCCCACTGCAAAAATGACTAATGGAACAGTAAATACAAGGCTTGAAATCTAAAAATTTTGAACAACTAACATTAAGCTTAGAAATGGTATTGGCAACCAATACCAACAATTTTAGAATGCAAAATGTGGTATGTTGGGAGTATTAAAACCAATGTACCTATTGTCTATGCAAAAGTTAACATTTTTGTTGACTAATGAAATGAATAGTAACACCTAAACCTAAATTTCAAGAATTGTATAAATTATGAGTGTAACATGCCCTAGTACACCTAACAAGATTGGTGTGGATAGGTTGGCTTGCCAATAGGGTTCTGTTAGTAGTACTGCATATGGCTTCATGCCATTCTTTGTTTTATGGCCTCACGTGCCATTCTGTGATAAAATAGCCTTTGGCTATGTTGATTGAGTTATTATACTTGGGTTTTATCCCTGATAATTATTACAGCTTATTAGCTGTTCTGTTGCACACTGGGAGACACAATGTGACCGATGGTGTGATGGTCCAAGGTACTTAGTACCCAGTGCTAATTTACCCGTTTATCCAATCCAGTCAACTAGTATGGGTTACTCAGGCAATGATAATGAATTTTACCAAATTTTAATCGAATAATACTGCAATAATGTAACACCCCTATGTTCGGTAGTGCGTTCTACTGTTCCGGTGACCAATGTTGTCCGGACAGCTAGGATGCCTAGAACTACACATCGATATGAGTGAGGAGACATAAAATAATGAAATACAAGAAAAGATAATACAAGAAAAACAAAGGAAAAATAATAGCAAAGAAATGTAACCAAGTTAAGCGAGCCGAGTACCCTAGCGATGGGTGACCGCATCGGGAAGTCATGGCATGGACCGTTGACTAGCCCTGGACTGCAGGGAACCCTGGAAAATATTTTTAGGACTTAAATAGACCCCTATTGAAGTATAAATACCTTAAGAAATATTAAATAAAAATTAAACAATTAGTACAAAGAAAAGTGAGAAATCAAAAAATGGACAAAACCCGGTGGTACCGAAAAATCAGGAATGCAACCCGAAAAGGGGCATTGTGGTCATTTGACATCCCGAGTTGTCTTTTGACCTAAATTTCCATTGAAAATACATGATATTACACTTGGAAAATATAATGAAACATTAAATTAGGGGTACCTAATATAAATAGCAAAAATGGGATTCAAATTGAGTAATTAACACATTTAACTTATAATGTAATTAAATATTGGTGAGTGGAGCACTTTGGGGATTACATAAACATCATATGGGCAGGTGTACTTCCACTAAACACTTCACCATCTTCATCCATTCTTCCATGCCGAAAAGA
This sequence comes from Hevea brasiliensis, assembly GCF_030052815.1. NCBI lineage: Eukaryota > Viridiplantae > Streptophyta > Magnoliopsida > Malpighiales > Euphorbiaceae > Hevea > Hevea brasiliensis. The sequence continues at coordinate 80,770,487 of NC_079504.1, forward strand.
AGAGTTCCAAATCCTCCATTGCCTCATTTATTCAAGCTTCCAAATCCCCTCCATTTTCACCTCCAAACACCAAAGTCACTTCACCAATCTTGATCCCCACCTCACAAGGAAGAAGTAGATACTAAATTTAAGGAGTTTGGTGAAGATTTAACAAGCCTCATCAATAGGTAAGTTTGTGTTTTTTATTATTGTTTTGTTGAAGTTTGTAAGGATGTTATGGGTATCTGATTTATGGAGAGATTTTTGAGGTTTGATGTTGAATGGGGATGTGTACTTTTGGCAGCCATGGAAACTCCTTGAAGATAGTATACTTTTGCTTGTAAATGGTGGATTAAAGGATTGATTAAATGTTTATGTGTGTAGGAAATTATTTGGGTGATGTATACTTAGTATATGTGAATGTGTATTGAAATTTGAGTGCTTGGAAATTTAGGGAATGTAATGCATGAATCGGCAGCCTGGCTTGGTGAACCATAAGGATGTTATTTCACATTTGGATTATGGAATATTAATGTTGAATTATGTTAATTGTTATGGCAGTTTGGGTATATGTGTGATGGTGTGAAGTTGGACATGTAAATGAGTATGAATAGGTGATTAAATTATTGTAAATGAGTTTGACAAATTCTGCACTTTATGGTGTATGTTGAATGTGATTGTAAGCTGCCAAAATGATCAACAATATGTGGTAAAATATGTTTAGGTTCGGGTACAAACCAGAATTGGCATGAAGGTGAAGTTTGGTAAGTGTTCTACATGAAGGTTATTTCTCATTTCATGTATGAGAAATGAGTTATTTCTCATTTCATGTATGAGAAATGAGTTGTCTTTTGACCTAAATGTCCATTGAAAATACATGATATTACACTTGGAAAATATAATGAAACATTAAATTAGGGGTACCTAATATAAATAGCAAAAATGGGATTCAAATTGAGTAATTAACACATTTAACTTATAATGTAATTAAATATTGGTGAGTGGAGCACTTTGGGGATTAAATAAACATCATATGGGCAGGTGTACTTCCACTAAACACTTCACCATCTTCATCCATTCTTCCATGTCACACCCTACCCCTCTGTAAGGCATAACATGATCCCGTAGTATACCTAATGAATTACCAACTCCGTCTACTGATAACCCATTAAATACACTACGAGGGATTTTAAAAACTTTTCTTGCTTCTTTTACAGTGGTGAGCACTATTTACAGGTGTTAAAAACTTTTGTGAACTGAAGTGAAACGGCTAACTCATTTGGACTATTAGAAATTTTCTGTAAAAATTTTGGCTGAGTGCCATTTGTATTTTGGATAAAACAGTTTTTCAGAAAACCTATAAAAAGCACTTTAATATATTTCCAAATCTCAACTCCAACATATTTCTCAACACAACATATTTCTCAACTCAAATCCACAGTAATTTTTCAAAGACTGAGATACAAGAAATATAATACAATTTTTTTTTTACAAGTCAAAATAACTCATAATTTACTCTACAACTTCAATGTACAATTTTAATTTACAACTGTTCAAAACCAAAAACAATATATGCATACAGTGGTCATACATTACAGTACAAAATGCAAAATGTGGTATACTCGTTATACCCAAAAAATCTCTCGCTGGGTGTACTAGCAGCCTAGTCTCCTCTGCTCTGTCTATCTACTCGCGATAAAGAATAAAGCTATCGCTGAGACAATGTCTCAGTGGTGCACAACATTAACCAAATACAACTTTAAATCACAATTCATAAGTTAAATAAATGATGGATACTTAAAAACATAGATAATTTCAAGATAGTAAATGTCAACAAGAATTTAAACTCCATTTCTCAATATCACAATAATAATTTCAATAAATCAAATCATGATTAAATTCAAAAGACAGTGAATGTCAATAAGAATTTAACTCCATTTCACAATCTCATAATACATATCAATAAACCACACACAGCTTAATCATGTTCCAAAGTTCAATTCATCCCAAAAGCCGATGGCTAATGAGGTATTCAATTCGTCCCAAAAGTCAATGACTAATGAGGAATAACATAGCTAGCTAGCAAAAATATGAGTACTCATCCAATTCGTCCTCAACAGGCACACACCTCAACACTTCAGCCAGAGAGGGAATTCAAGTCGTCCCACTAGACAAGCTAGCGAGGAATACAATCAATATACATGATAGCTGTGGTTTCAAACCATTTCCAATGCTTTTCAATCAATAAGTATCCATCAATATCATTCAAACAATTTTTCACAGTTTCAAACCATTTACAATTCTTTTCAAGCAATAAATATCCATCAAATATCATTCAAACAATTTTTCACAGTTTCACAATTTAAAACAATAATATACAAATAGTCATAATTTATTCCAATTGAAAATAATTCAAAAGAAATAGCTGTTGTGCACAAACCTCTGATAACTGTCTCCTAGTCTTGACTCAGTGTTTCCTTCCCTTTTCCTGAGTCTTTGCTGAAGGAACGGAAGCGTGAAAAACACAAGATTATACCATTGAATTCAAAAATTTTCACCTAGGGTCACATGCACCATGCAAGATTTATTTTTATCTATTTAATTTCAATGATAAACAACATATTAAAACTCTTTTAATATGTTTTTGGATCTGTATTTGCCATTTAAGATTTTTTAAATTAATCAGATTAATTTTAGAACCCTAGATTAAATCAAGAACGATTACACTAACCTCTTGATGTGCTGCAGCGTGTCTGCGCCTTTGAGATTCGTCTTCAGGACACCAGATGTTGTCCCTCTAGCTTGTCCACACCAAGAACACCTATGGCAGCCCTTGAATAGCTTCTAAAGCTTTTTCTATTAATTAGAAAATCAAGTTCTGCCTTTTAAGAGATTAAAGATGTAAACAGGACACTAGAAACAATTTCTAGCGTTCTTAATTCAAGAGATTGATGGCTAATCTCTTTGAATTGATGAGAGATGAAGAGAAATAGCTGGAGAGGCTCAAAGTGGCGTGACATATGAGAGGAGAGGCTGCTGGTTATTTTTCTTTTCATAACCACACTTAAATAGCTAGGTTAACACATTAAACCCTAGCCACATGTCACCTTTTGATTAGCTCTAGGTTTAAGTGACCCAATCACATTGTGCCAAGTGTCAAACCTATATTTAATCTTGATTTTAATCATCTTACATGATTAAAAAAAAAAACATTTGGCAAGCTTATGTGTTATGCCATGTGTCACCATCTCATGGTGCCACGTGTCACACTGCAAAATGACCAAAATGCCCTTGTGTCTTAATTTTGAGTTCTTAACCCAAAATAATTATTTTCTTCTTCTAATTAATTTATATCAAATATAAATTAATTAATTAATCTCTATTAATTAATTTCTCATTAATTAAATTCATATTTAAATACTTTAAATATAAATTTAACTTATATTATACATCCAATAATCTAGATTTGGTTTCAAGTCATGCTAGGGACTTTGCAATCTAATTGCAAACCAAACCTATTTAATTAATCAATTAAACTCTTTAATTAATTAATTAAATCATATTTAAATAGGTGATAACTTGTGTATGTGTGTGACTTACTAGGCTCATCACTAATTGGCAATGAGACATGATATCAACTCTTAATATCATCAGAACTCTTTCTTACCATAAATGATTTCTCTAAATCATTTTATGAACCTCATAGACCATGGTTAACACCTAGCATAGCATGCCATGGCCACCCAATTAGTAATAAGGTTTACCTTAAATGAACCTATAATCATATGTTACCATGCACTAGAATCTCTCATTACAAAATCCCAACTCAAGCTGGAGTCATGGTTTATGTCAAACGCCATTTGCTATGAATATTATGTTCTCTTTTAATTCCAGTTCTTGATTAAAAGATTTTTCTCATCAGAAACTCTTTTCTGAATAAATCTATCTGTCCTGGCCAGGAACTTGAAACATAATGAACAATTAAATGATCTTAGGATTTTATATCTTTTTACTTAGAGAAACAGAGTCCATCTTGATCAACACCTACCTCCATATATAACTAGTAGGAGCTAACACATGCCCATATACCCATACACATACAAGTATGAAAGCAGTATCAAACTCAAACTACCTATATACAAGATAACTGTGCTATCTCATGTCTAAAGATTATATGCATTGATATGATTTATGACAAAACATTGACAAGAGTAAACTCCATGTGCTTGTCATAAGTGTCACTGGTTCGGCCTACTTATCATTTATAAGTGCCTATCATGTTTGTTATATGGCATGAGACTCACCATTCCATCTTATTTATATCTCATATAAATAACTTGGGAACAAACATGAATACAATCTTTCTGGATAAGTCATGTCCTTATTATGAAGTATCCTCGATTGTGAACCTATTTATGATACTTTGTGCTAGAAATATTGTCACTCATATTCTTAACAACTTAAGAATAATATTTCTAACAAAATATCAATGGACCTTTTCTATTACACATAAATATATTATGTAAACGGAAAAGTGGAAATGCCTTTTATTAATAAAATATATACAAGATACATACTAAATGATATGCTCTAGGGCATACTACTAACATTTGCTAACTGAGAAACACAATTTCAAGTGTTTCAGTACTTATTTAAACTGTCTCTAATGATAATGTTTGATAAGTAATTCACTGAATTCAAATATTTGCTTAGTCAACCTAATATGTCGACCCTCGATGCATTCTAGGTAAATTAGGTTTTAATGTTATCAATATGTCACATTCGATAGTATTTTAGGGTTGGTACATGTTACCAAGTTCATTTCCGTATATACTGCATTTTCTTGCAATTTGCTGAATTCCGAGATACTAGTTTGACCTAGCTGGACGACCTAGTTTCCTCAGTTTTCGGGTTTTGGTCAAAACTACAAACTTGTAGATCTATGTCTTATGGAACGCGGGGCAAAATTTCAGGTCATTCTGAGTTATGTAGACCAAGTTATGGTCATTTTACTATTACTGGTCAAATTGCACTAAAATTGGTCACTTTAGGTCATTTTAGGTTCGGCCAGTTTTTGGACCCGAACTTGTGCAAGCTGTTTGACTTGCTTATGGTCATTTCTGGGCTTTGGTGTCTTCATAAGACTTGTAGATATGGGTCTTAACTATTCATGGTTAAAATTTCAGGTCAATTGGACCTGTTTTGAGTGAGTTATGGCCTAAACACTAACTGCTGCCCAAATGGTCAATTTTCAGGCCTCAATTGCACTTAATCCGGATTTGGTCATTTTTCAAGCTACCTTGCAAACAGAATTTTGGCAAGCTTCCTTCATGAAAGTTGGCACATTTTGTGCCTAGTTTCACCTCCAATTGGTCTCATACCAATTGGAGCCACACACTTAAAGTTATAGGCCTAAAACTGAAACTGCCTTATTGCAATTCTTGCATACATATCAAACATCACTTTTAACACTTACCAAACTCAACCTTCAAGCCAATTCTGGTTGTATCATGACCTAAACATAATTCATAATACATTATAGGTCATTTTGGCAGCTTACAATTGCATTCAATGTGCACCAATAAGTGCAGAATTTTTCAAACCTAATTTACAACAATTCAATCACTAATTTACACTCATTTACATGTCCCACTTTACACCACCATACACACACTCAAACTGCCATAACAACCAACACATTTTAACATCACTATTCCATAAACCAAGCATGAATTCCAGCATTCTTCAAGAGTTAGCAAACTGCCACAATGGTACACTTACATTCCATTACTTTCCAAGCTTTAAATCTCATTTTACATTTACATACACTAAGTATACATCACCCAAACAATTTCCTACACAATATACATTTAATCAATCGTTTAATTCACCATTTACAAGCACAATTAAACTGCCTTCAAGGTGCTTCCATGGCTGCCAAAAGTGCACATTCCCATTCAACATCAAAACTCAAAAATTTCTCCATAAATCAAACACCCATAACATGCTTACAAAGTTTAACAAAGCAATATTCAAAAACACAAAAATACCACTTTGGAAATTCTTCAAAACTCCACAAAAACTTTCCTTTCTTGCTGCCTATCAACTGTCCAAGTGGTGTAGAATAATTTTTGTGAAGGAAGCTAGTGGAAAAATGGCTTGGATCATAGGTGGACTTGAGCTTAATGGTGGACGGCCATGGAGTTTTCCATGGAAGAAAGGATGCGGCCAAGAAGAAAATGTAACGAGGAAGAAGAAGGCAAGGGTTCTACACCTGTCCCACTTCAGTTCTTAAGTGTCCAAATGAAATTTTAGTGGAGCACTAACTAACTTAATAAAATTGTTTATTTAAAGTTTCTAAAATTTGCAATTTGGCCATCACACTTTCATTAATCATATTAGGTACCACTCTTTTAATTTTCATGACATTTTCAAAGTTTAATATCATTTATTTTTAATGGACATTTAGGTCAAAAGACAACTCGGGGTGTCAAATGACCACAATGCCCCTGTTCGGTTTGCATTCCCGATTTTTCAGTAACACCGAGTTTTGTCCGTTTTTTGATTTCTCACTTTTCTTTGTACTAATTATTTAATTTTTATTTAATATTTCTAATGATATTTATACTTCAATAGGGGTCTATTTAAGTCCTAAAAATATTTCCCAGGGTTCCCCGTGGTCCAGGGCTAGTCAACGGTCCACGCCGTGACTTCCCGGTGCGGTCACCCATCGCTAACGTTCTCGGCTCGCTTAACTTGGTTACATTTCTTTGCTATTATTTTTCCTTTGTTTTTCTTGTATTTTCTTTTCTTGTATTTCATTATTTTATGTCTCCTCACTCATATTGAAGTGTAGTTCTAGGCATCCTAGCTGTCCGGACAACACTGGTCACCGGAACAGTAGTACGCACTACCGAACATAGGGGTGTTACATTCCATGCCGAAAAGAAGAGTTCCAAATCCTCCATTGCCTCATTTATTCAAGCTTCCAAATCTCCTCCATTTTCACCTCCAAACACCAAAGTCACTTCACCAATCTTGATCCCCACCTCACAAGAAATAAGTAGATACTAAATTTAAGGAGTTTGGTGAAGATTTAACAAGCCTCATCAATAGGTAAGTTTGTGTTTTTTATTATTGTTTTGTTAAAGTTTGTAAGGATGTTATGGGTATCTGATTTATGGAGAGATTTTTGAGGTTTGATGTTGAATGGGGATGTGTACTTTTGGCAGCCATGGAAACTCCTTGAAGACAGTTTACTTTTGCTTGTAAATGGGGGATTAAAGGATTGATTAAATGTTTATGTGTGTAGGAAATTATTTGGGTGATGTATACTTAGTATATGTGAATGTGTATTGAAATTTGAGTGCTTAGAAATTTAGGGAATGTAATGCATGAATCGGCAGCCTGGCTTGGTGAACCATAAGGATGTTATTTCACATTTGGATTATGAAATATTAATGTTGAATTATGTTAATTGTTATGGCAGTTTAGGTATATGTGTGATGGTGTGAAGTTGGACATGTAAATGAGTATGAATAGGTGATTAAATTATTGTAAATGAGTTTGACAAATTCTGCACTTTATGGTGTATGTTGAATGTGATTGTAAGCTGCCAAAATGATTAACAATATGTGGTAAAATATGTTTAGGTTCGGGTACAAACCAGAATTGGCATGAAAGTGAAGTTTGGTAAGTGTTAAAGGTGATCTTAATGAGTATAAACAAAATGTAATAAGGCAGTTTGTGTTTGGGCTTAAAACCTTAAGAGTGTGGCTCCAATTGGTATGAGACCAATTGGAGGTGAAACTAGGCACAAAATATGCCAACTTTCATGAAGGAAGCTTGCCAAAATTCTTCTTGCAAGGTAGCTTGAAAAATGACCAAATCCGGATTAAGTGCAAATAAGGCCTGAAAATTGACGATTTGGGCAGCAGTTAGTGTTTTGGCTATAACTCACTCAAAACAGGTTCAATTGACCTAAAATTTTGACCATGAATAGTTAAGACCTATATCTACAAGTCTCATGAAGACACCAAAGCCCAAAAATGACCATAAGCAAGTCAAACAGCTTGCACAAGTTCAGGTCCAAAAACTGGCCGAACCAAAATTGACCTAAAGTGACCTAAAGTGACCAATTTTGATGTATTTCGACCAACAATAGTAAAATGACCATAACTTAGTCTACATAACTCAGAATGACCTGAAATTTTGCCCCGCGTGCAATAAGACATAGATATACAAGTTTATAGTTTTGACCGAAACCCAAAAATCGAGAGAACTAGATCGTCAGGCTAGGTCAAACTAGTATCCCGAAATCCAGCAAGTTGCAATAAAACGCAGTATACATGGAAATGAAATTGGTAACATGTACCAACCCTAAAAGACTATCGAATGTGACATATTAGTAACATTAAAACCTAATTAACCTAGAACGCATTGAGGGTCGACATATTAGGTGATTAAGCAAATAATAGAATTCAACGAATTAATTATCAAGCATTATCATTAGAGACAGTTTAAATGAGTACTGAAACACCTCAAATTGTGTTTCTCAGTTAGCAAAAACTCACGGAAAGGGAAGGAAACACCGAGTCAAGGCCAGGAGACAGTTATCAGAGGTTTGTGCACAATAGTTATTTCTTTTGAATTTTTCAATTGAAATAAATTATGATTATTTGTATGTCATTGTTTTAAATTATGTTTGTGCACAATAATTTTGACTTCTCATTTTCTACTTAAAAATTTAATTGAACATTATAGTTTTAAATTGTGTCCGTGCATAATACTTTTATATTCACTGCTTTTACTAGCAAATTTATTTGGAGAAATGAGTTATGAATAATTTTTTATTGCTTTGGTTTTGGGAATATTATTTGGAAATTATTGTGTTGCCAACTTTGCAAATGGAAATTTTGAGATAAAATATGATTCATGGTTTGTATGAAATATTATGATTTGAAATTGTTTTGATTCACACTTGGCATGACACTGTTACTATGTTCCTCCTTCATTTGGGGTGAGTGTGATATATTCCTCCCTCTTTGACCTATCAGTCTGGGGTGAGTGTGATTATGTTCCTCCCTCTTTGACTTGCCAGTCTGAGGTGAGTGTGGATGAGTACTCATTATTCAGCTAGCTTCCTCCCTCATTGATTTCGATTATTGGGGTGAGTGTGTCTTGTCGTAGTGTACAACACGGCATGTGTGGAAAAATTGTGTCATGGCTTAAATTGTGACATCGGCAACACTATATTATTCAGTTACTTGATCAAATTGTGTTATGGATCGGCAACACTATATTATTCAGTTATTTGATCAAATTGTGTTATTGATGGGCAAAACTGTATTATTCAGTTATTTGATCAAATTGTGTTATTGATGGGCAAAACTTTATTATTCAGTTATTTGATCAAATTGTGTTATTGATTGGCAAAACTGTGTTACTCAGTTATTTGATCAAATTTGTATTATATGAACTTTGTAAATTTTGTGAACTATTTGATTTGTGAATTGTCAATAAAAGATTTATATATATCGCATTTCAAATTGTTATTGTGCACCACTGAGTAAATTTTACTCAGCGATAGCTTTTCATTGCTGTCGCAGGTAGACAGACTGACAGGGCAGCAGACTAGGCTGCTAGTACTACATTGAGAGATCATCGGGTATATTGAGTATACCACATTTTGCATTTTGTACTGTAATGTATGTTCACTGTATGTATATATTGTTCTTGGTTTTGAGCAGTTGTAAATTAAAATTATACATTGAAGTTGTAAAGTAAATTATGAGTTATTTTTACTTGTAAAATTTGTACTGTATTTCTTTTATCTCAGTCTTTGAAAAATTATTGTGGATTTGAGTTGAAAAACATATTGTGTTGAATTATGTTGGAGTTTGAGATTGAGAAAAATATTGAAGTGCTTTTTACAGGTTTTTGAAGAACTGTTTTGTCCAAAATACAGATGGCACTCTGCCAAAATTTTTACAGAAATTATTAATAGTCCAAGTGTGTTAGCTGTTTTACTTCAGTTCAAAAAGGTTTTTAACACCTGTAAATAGTGCTCACCACTATAAAAAGAAGTAAGAAAAGTTTTAAAATTCCTTGTAGTGTATTTAATGGATTATCAGTAGACAAAGTTGGTAATTCATTAGGTATACTACGGGATCATGTTATGCCTTACAGAGGGGTAGGGTGTGACAAATAAATGCTAGATATTAAGTCTACCAAAGATGTAAACATACATTCTGCATATTCACTTTATTTTAGTTATTTTATTTTATATTGTCACTACTAAGCAGAATTGCTTAGCGCATCGCTTTTGCCATGCGCAGGTACTGGAGACATAGCTGGGGAGTCCAGCAGACCTCATACCGGGTGAACTTTTCGATCTGCACACAGAGTCCAGAGTCACCTCACATTTGCAGTGCATTGGTAGGATATTAGGCTACTTTTGGTCTTTTGTATTTTGTAAACTTTTGTAATGTATATTATAAACTCATGTAATTATGCTTTTGATGTAATTATTTATGAACCATGTTCAGTAATAAATTTGAGTATTTCTTATTGAATTGAGTATGATATGAAATGAATTGAAATTCGAGATAATGAAGTCATTTGAGAAATTGTTGAAAATATGTTGGTGGTTAACTGAGATTGATATTATGATTATATTGGAAGTGTTTTTAACAGATTCAGAAGAACTGTTTTTTTCCAATTTGCAGCTGGCACTCTGTCGAATTTTCTATAAAATTTACGAAAAATTCAGATTAATCAAAATTATAAATAAATGAATTAAAAAGGGTAAATTGTAATGAAAATATGATTTGGTGCTCCGGCACACTGTGTGGCATATCTTGCTTGGCTACACTGTAGACGGGTAAGGGGTGTCACACATTAAGTGCCTTGAGAGAGGACTTAAGATATCTTAGGAATAATTTGCATTAACTTAATAATTCTCAATTTGTTGAATAGGTAAGGTTAAGTGCATAATAAGGTTGAAGTGTGAAAACACACATGGCTTATCTTTATTTTTGATAAAGCTAAAAGATTTAATGGCTTCATCAAAACAGATGTTCCAGCTCCTCGAAGCTTGCTTTAAATCATAAATGGATCATTTAAGCTTGCATACTTTGGAATGATATTGGGATTCAAAACCCCTAGGTTGTTCCATGAATATGTTTTCCTCAATATATCCATTGAGGAAAGTAGTTTTAACATCCATTTGCCAAATCTCATAGTTATAATATGCTGCTATTGCCAATAAAATCCTAAAGGATTTAAGCATGGCTACAAACGAGAAGGTCTTTTCATAATCGATCCCCTACCTTTGGTGAAACTCTTTCGTAACTAGCCTTACTTTATAGGTCTCTACCTTTCCATCAGAACCAATTTTTTTCTTAAAAATCCATTTGTTCCCTATTAGTACAATACCTTCAGGTGGGTTTATAAGATCTCAAACTTAGTTCTTGTACATATAATCCATTTTAGATTTCATTACTTAAATCCATTTTGAATAGTCTATATCTGATATAGCTTCTTCATATGTCATAGGATCAATTCTATGATCCATTTCTTCATGAACAAATAACTCTTGCTTATTCTCATGAAGAAATCCATATCTCTCTAATAGATGAGATATTTCAGTTGATCTTCAAGGTTGTGATGTGGATATATCATGGCTGACTGGATGGATCTATATCCATTTTATCTATTTATTGGTCAAAATTTTGTAATTCCAATTCTATTTGCCTTCCCATGCCACCTTCTTAAATAAACTCTTTTTCAAGAAAAATAGCATCTCTGTTTATTACAACTCTTTGTGATGAAGGAAGATAAAAATAATATCCAAAACAATCTTTTGGATACCCAACAAACTGTCCCTTCTCTAATTTGGTTTTCAATTTATCAGTCTTTAGCTTCTTAATATAAGTTGGATAACCCCAAATCTTAACATGCTTAGGACTTGATTGTCTTCTATGTCATATCTCATATAGGGTGGAAGAGACTGATTTGGAAAGGACTCTTTTAAGAATATATAAAGATGTCTCGAGTGCAAATTCTCATAAGGAGATAGGTAAATCAATGTAGCTCATCATACTTTGTACCATATCCAATAAAGTACGATTTCTCCTTTCAGACACACCATTTAATTGTGGTGTTCCTGGAGGAGTCAATTGAGAAACAATGCCTTGATCTTTTAACAACTCATCAAATTCAGTATTTAAGTATTCTCCTTCTCGATCTAATCTTAGAGTTTTAATACTTTTTCGTGTAAAATCCTTTATTATATTCTATAGTCTAAATAGTCAAAGTTATTATCTAGCTTGGTATTTACAAATTCCTCGTGGAAACGATACTCTATTCACTACTATATTACTTGTTAACAACTTGTGCACTTGCAGGGATGTAAACCAGTAAACAGGAAGCATTACACCAAGTGTGTATATGCATTACACGGTCTGTGCAAACTAACATTGTATAAAGCCAATTGCACGGCTCGTGCAATCAACCCCATGCAATCTCCTGGACCCCGAGCAATTCTCTAGACAAAAGAAAACTCAAAGAACAAAGCTACAGAACATTACACGGCCTACCCCATGCAACATTACACAAGTTGTGTAATGACTCTAGATAAGAATTCTAACCTGACTTTTCTTCCTTCTCACTCGATTTGGGAGAACTTCTAAGGCTTTTAAGATATTAAACAAAGGTTTTACACTAGATATAAATATAATAAGTCATTATTTGAGGGAGGAGGAACCAAATTACATTCAAAAGAGCACATAACCTTTGAGAGAGGTAAAAGGAGAAATCGATCAACAAGATTGCTAGAAGGGATTTTTAGCTGAAGTTTTAAAAATCTGATGCCGTAATTCTCCATCTGGGATCTTTGATTCTATTTCTTCCCATTTCTTTTCTCTTTTATTTTATAAACTTTATTGTAAAGCTCACTATGTGTGAGTAGTTTCTTTATTCTAGGGTTAGGAATGTAGCACTTTCAATTCAGTTATGGATTTGGTTTGATTTTATTTAATAAATTAGGTATTTTGTTCTTTGTATCAATCTCTTGGGTTCTTAATGCATGCTTTGTTTGAGCTCCACTTAGTATTGATTTGAGATATTAATTAAAGGACTGAAAGGTGAAGATTAATATTAGAATAATAGGATTTTAAACTTAGGGTTCTTGATCTAGAGATAGGCTAGAATTTTATGTGAATCTAACAATTAATAAAAAACTTAATAGGTTTTAATTTATTTAATTGCCATGAAAGTAGGATTTGAGTTTTATCTTGAGAGAGGGCTTAAGATAATTTAGGATTAATTTCCTTCAAAATAATAATTTCTCATTTATTGAATGAATTGGATTAGGTCTATAATTGATTGAAGTGTGAACCCCTAGCTCTGGAATGTGACACCCCTTACCCATCTACAGTGTAGCCGAGCAAGGTGTGCCACATTCAGTGCCAGAGCACCCTATCTTTTCTTGTCATGTGCATTATTAATTTAATGTCCATCTATTTATATTATCCCATGTGTAGAAAATTTTTTTTTTCTTTGGTTATTATCACATTTTATTTTTTTGTTGAGACCCGAACAGAGTCTCCTCTATTTTATTACCATATGGCGGGTTCCACTATTCACCTGTGAAAACAGTCAATATCAATTTCATATTTCCTTAATCATATCATATCATCATATTTCTCATATAAATTTTCTCATATTCATTTCATGAAAAACACTTCATTTCATTCATATAAAATCAAGTATAATATTTACAACTTATTTATAATCCCGAAATTTATTTACATCTCCTTTATGTACAATAAGTAAAAAGTAAAAAATCTATATATACATGGGCCCTACCAAAAGTGAACTGCTGAGGTGACTCTCGTGCTAGCAGATCTGATCAACCTCTATGTGAGCACTATTGCTGCTACTACTGGTGCTCTCCAGAACCTACGTGTGATAAAACCAATGCACTACGCAAATTGCCTAGTGGTGCATCATTTAAAAGAAAAATGACTAAATAATTAAAGATAATGATTCTTTGTAAAAGTTCATAAATTTTGAGTCATTTACACATTTAATGAACTTTAGGAGCAATTATAATTATCAGGATTTTTTCTACTCATTTATCTTATATTCAGTCTTATTAAATTTATATCAGTACCCAAGTAATCTATAACAGACTATAAAGACTGGATATACAGGAGTATACTAGTTCGACATGCGTATGTCTATCATGTATACATCTGTCATGTCAGGCACTAAGCCAGCGAGCAGGCATAAAGCCAGCGAGCAGGCATAAAGCTAGAAATCATAATAGGCACAATGGCCAACGGGCAGGCATAAAGCTAGTAGAACAATCATATTAGACATATTTTGTCTTCCAATGATCGCTCATGTAGGTAGTACTACTATCTGTAGTTCCTAATTGGTATACTAATCGATCCATGCTATATACATAAGTCTAGATATACATTGGGCAATTTAGTACCATTATGTTACTTATGCACTATTCAAGGTTACTATTCATTAGTACTATTCATTAGTACCATTCATTACATTTGTAATGGAAATATAGGTTTCACATGTATATTCATGTCATTTTTATCTTTAGAAAATCATTTAGGTTAATTCCTTATCATATAACAAATTATTTCATGAACCTTTCTTTAGGTCTAGAATTGGTGTCTTAATTTCACTTAGCAAATTGGTCAAGATGTAGCCACTGTTTGGCTATACTTCCTTCATGGAAGTTGTTCCTCTATGTCTTATCTTTGTTTTTCTTCTTGAATCATGTCATTTGGAGTTTTAGAACTTATGTTATGGTCAAATTACCAAAATTGGTTCATTGCCTTTTTCTAGTTCCAGAACCAGGCAGATTCTGGAGTCAGATTTTTATAGCCATTTGGGTATGTTACAATCATTTTTAGGCCTAATGTCCTTCATATGAGTTGTTACCCTATGTCTTAGGGTCACTCAAGTTCAAGAATCATAATTTTTCAGGTTATGTAGAGTTAGTTATAACCAATTAACTGGCCTAGACTCCTGAACCCTATGCCTTTAGGATTTCAAGTTCAGGTCAATGTCTTTGATTCCCATTTTAGGGTTCCTACACTCATAATTTGAGGAAGGTTACTAAATCAAAGTTGGAGCCCTATTTCTTAGGTTTCCAGAACAATTTGGCTCATCCCATTTGGAGTTTCCTAGTGGGAGATATGGTATAAATACTATTCTGGGGTCAAGTGGTTATTTGGTTCAGTTTCAGGTTTTGGCATGCTGATGTGTCCTAGAAAATTAACCAAGTTCTATTAGGTTCTGGATTTTGGTCAAAACACCAAAAGTGTAGGTCCAAGTCTTATAGAAACTTTGGCTTTGGTGTCACTACATTTTCAACTTTGTGTACCAAGTTATGGCATTTTTGCCAAAACTGGTCGGATAGGTCTAAACCCAGAATTTCAGGTTAGTTTTGGTTCTGGTCAGAATTGTTAACCTAATTTGTTCTAGCAATTTGGTTGGGATAGAGGCAGAACTGGGTTCTGTGTTCTTCATGAAAAATGTGCTCCTATGTCCAACCTTTCCAACGGTTAAAGAATCAGGTCATTCTGACTTTCCTAGAGTGAGTTATGGCCATTTGAACATTTACTGTTCATATGGTCATTTTTCCAGGTCTAGCATGTGGTCACCCGGATTCAAGCCAATTTTAGGCCAAGTTAGATTCCGTTTCTGGGTAGGGTCTCTGCATGAAAAATGTGGAAAATTGCCCTAGGTTTTCATCTCCAATTGGCTTCACACCAATTGGAGCAACATAACTCTACTTATGGCCATGAAAGTACACTGGACTCAAGGTCCAGAATTCCTGTATGAAAACAACACTCCCAATTTCTCAATTCCATCCAACTCCCAAACTTTAATCATATTCATGGCACTTCAAATAATCAATAATCAACCTCAACAACATCAATTTCAGGCCACAACACAAAAGTCTCAAATTGAGGTCAAAACCCTAACTTCTATATTCATCTTTCACGCAAACTCATACCAAATTAACATATCTATCATATATGGTTATCAACAACACCAATAGACAAATTAATTCAATCAAAATTCATCAAACCCTCAACACCCTCATGGCTGCTGAAATTAGGGTTTCAAATTCTTTATCATTTTCTTTCAATTTCATATCATACCAACTCCTTTCAATATGCTTACAACAAGTAAAGAAGAGAGGTAAGGTGATTCTTGCACTAACCTTAATGACTCAATTATTAGACTTGTTAAAACTTCAATTTCTTCTATTTTCTTGGCTACCACTAGGTTTCCCAAGATGTAGAATTAATTTTTAGTGAAGGAACGTAGGGTTTTTATGGTAAGATGCAAGTGGAAATCAAGCTTGGAAGCTTGAAAGAACATGGAAAAAGACTTCCATGGAGCTTCGGCCAAGGCTCAAAGAAGAAGAAGATGAAGACCAAAATGAGATAAGAAGAATTTAAATGAAATTGTCTTACATATATATATATATATATATATATATATATATATATATATATATATATATATACATGTCTTAATTTAATTGGGTTTAAATTTTAATTAAGTCATCCCCATGTCATGCTTACATCATAAATAGCTTTAAATTTTCTTTTCTTTCTTTTTTCTTTTCCAATTACATTGCACAAATTCATATTTTAATTTATTTTAAATGTTTTATTTTCACTCATTTTGATTGATATTTAGGTCAAGATTCAACACTGAGGGTGAAATGACCAAAATGCCCTTCATTGTGTTCATTGAGTTAGAATTGACTTTACTGATTAGAATAAATTTTCTTATATTTTTTTAATACTTTTATGATCATTTAAACCTCGTAAATCCTTCTATTAAATTCCAAATATTTATCTCATGTGGTTTTTCCAAGAGTCTGGGGTTGACAACTGTCTTTACAGTCACTTCCCATTAGGGTCACCCATCGCCGTGACTTCTGGCTCATTTAACCAAGTTGCACTTCGTTTCTTTTATTTTTCTTTAATTTTTCTTGATCTTTATTTAACAATCTTATGACTTCTCACTCTAGTTTAAGTGTAGTTCCAGACATTCTAGCTGTCCAAACAGACGTTAGTCATCGGAACAGTCAAATGTATGGAACTAACTAAAGTGAGAGCATTACAATTCTTCCCCTCTAAATAAAATTTCATCCTTGAAATTTACCTGATATGAAGAGCTGAGGGAACTGCTGTCTCATCATCTCCTCGCTCTCCCATGTCGCCTCCTCTGTCTTATGATGTCTCCACAAGACTTTCACCAATGGAATCCTCTTGTTTTTTAGTTCTTTAATTTCCTGTGCCAAGATTCTAATTGGTTCTTCTTCATATGTTAAATCAGGTTGCACAACTATTTTCTCTGCTAATATGAGATTTGAAAGATCTTATATGTATCTCCTGAGCATCGACACATGGAATACATTGTGGATCTTGTCCAGCTCCGGTGATAAAGCTAGCTTGTAGGCTACTGGACCCACATGTTCAATGACCTCGTATGGACCAATAAACCTAGGGCTTAACTTACCCTTCTTTCCAAATCTTAGCACTTTCTTCTAGGGCGACACTTTGAGGAACACCTTATCGCCAAGCTCATACTCTATGTCTTTCCTCTTCAGATCAGCATATGACTTCTGCCTATCTGAGGCAGCTTTCAAGTTATCTCTTATGAGTTTCACCTTTACCTCAGTTTGTTTCACTAAGTTTAAGCCCACTATCTTATCCTCACCTAACTCTATCCAACCTAAGGGAGTCCTGCATCTCCTCCCATATAATGCCTCATATGGAGCCATCTTTATACTGGCTTGGTAGCTATTGTTGTATGCAAACTCTACCAGAGGAAGATACTTCTCCGAACTTCCTTCAAAATCAATGATGCAGCTCCAAAGCATATCCTCCAACACCTATCATATAATTCATGTCATGTCATGTCATTGCTATTAGTCTTTTAACTATAATAACAATTCACCAAGTCATAAGGGTTACCGGAATCACCCGTTCTAACTGTCCATCCGTCTAAGGATGAAAAGTCATACTAAAGTGCAGTTGAGTGCCTAATGACTCTTATAACTTCCTCCAAAACCTCAAAGTAAGTCTCAGGTCTCGGTCAAATATAATCAATGTTGGTACTCCATGTAACCGGACTATCTTAGCTATATAGATCTCTGCTAACCTCTCCAATGAGTAATCGGATCTAACTGGTAGGAAGTGAGCTGACTTTGTCAATCTATCAACAATTACCCAAATAGTATCATGCTTCTTCTGTGTTAATGGCAGCCCAGGGACAAAGTCTATGGTGATGCAATCCCATTTCCATTCTGGTATGTATATGGGTTGCAACAACCCTGATAGAACCTGATGCTCAGTCTTAACCTATTGGCATGTCAGACATCTTGCCACTAAGTCACCAATATCTTCCTTTATTCCAGGCCATCAATAATATGCCTTCAAATCATGATACATCTTGGTACTTACTGGGTGCATAGCATGGAAGCTACTATGTGCCTCTTTCAGAATATTCTTCTTCAGTTCTTCATCCTTTGGTACACATATTCTACTTTTATAGTATAAACACCCATCTTCTTTCAACTCATAGCGAGTCTCGTTCCACTATTTAATTATGCCCATGACAGACATTGACTTTTCATCCTGCTTCTGTACTTTATGTATTTGCTGTAGCAAGCTTGGCTTTACTTGCTCAGCCAAAATAGCCCTATCTTATGCTAAAGATACGTGAACATTTAGTGCTCTTAAGGCCATTATGGACTTTCTGCTCAAGGCATTAGCCACTATATTTGCCTTCCTAGGGTGATAGTTGATCACACAATCATAATCCTTAAGAAATTCAATCCATCTTCTCTATCTCAGATTGAATTCCTTCTGGGTTGGCAAGTATTTCAAACTCTTGTGATCTATGTAGATGTAGCACTTCTCACCATATAGGTAATGCCTCCATATCTTCAATGCAAATATAATTGCTGCCAATTCTAAATCATGAGTTGTGTAGTTCTTTTCTTATGGCCTTAGTAGTCTGGAAGCATAAGCAACCACTTTCACTTCTTGCATTAAAACACACCCAAGCCCATGGTGAGAGGCATCACTGTAGATCACATAGTCTTTTCCTGACTCTGGCTGTGTCAACACTGGAGCCTCTATGCGTATACCCTTCAGCTTCTTAAAATTGGCTTAACACTTATCATTCCAGTCAAACTTAGCATTCTTATGTAGCAACTTGGTTAGTGGAGTAGCTATAAGGAAAAATCCCTTCACAGATCTCCTATAATATCTAGCCAACCTCAAGAAGCTTTTGACTTCTGTTACATTTCTGGGAGGCTTCCATTCAACTGTTGCTTCAATCTTTCTTGGATCCACTATGATCCCATCTGCTGATACAATATGTCCAAGGGAAGAAATCTCATCTAACCAAAAGTCACACTTGGACAGCTTGGCATATAACTGCTTCTTCCGCAGTGTCTATAGTACCACTCTCAAGTGTTCATCATGCTCCTCCCGATTCTTAGAATACACCAGAATATCATCTATGAAGACCACGATGAACCGATCCAAGTAGGGATAAAAGATACGGTTCATTAGGTCCATGAAAGCTGCTGATGCATCGTCAACCCAAATGGCATCACTAGGAACTCATAGTGTCTATACCGAGTCCTGAAAGCAGTTTTATGACTCCTTTACCCTCAGCTGGTGATAGCCTAATATGATATCTATCTTGGAGAATACACTGGCTCCCTTCAGTTGATCAAACAGATCATCTATCCATGGTAAATGATATTTGTTCTTTACAGTCACCTTATTTAGCTGCCGGTAATCTATACAAAGCCGGAGTGTACCATCCTTCTTCTTCACAAATAGCACCAGTGCTCCCCATGGTGACACACTCAAGAGTATGAAACCCTTATCCAATAATTCCTGTAACTAAACTTTTACTCTCTCAGTTCAGTGGGTGCCATCCTATATGGAGTAATGGAGATCAATGCAGTACCTGGCATAACCTCTATAGCAAACTCCACCTCTCTCTCTGGTGGTAAACCCGATAACTCTTCCAAAAATATATCTAAAAAATCACATACAGTGGGGATGTCCTGTAAACTCGGGCTAGTCTTCCTGGTGTCAACCACATACACTAAGAAAGCTTCACAGCCTTTCTTTATCAATCTCTTGGCTACGGTAGCTAATATGATAGTAGAAAGATAACCCGTTCCTTCACCCACAACTGTAATCTCATCCCCATCTGCTGTCTGTAATGTAATCCTCTTCATCCGACAATCTTTCATAGCCTGATGACATGATAACCAATCCATCCCTAGTATCACATCAAACTCGTGGAATGGTAGTTCAATCAAGTCAACCAGAAACTCATAACCCTATATCATCAGAGGACAACCCTTATAGACTTTTCTCACCATTACACTATGGCCTAAAGGGTTAGTGACCAATATGTCCTCCTCTAATACATCTATCTGTACCCCTCTATCCGCAGGTGGTGCAATGCATATATAGGAGTGTGTGGAACCAAGATCAATCAATGCACATACAGATAGATCATAAAGAGAAAAGATGCCCCTTATCACGTCTACTGGCTCTGGCTCCTCCTGAACTCTCATAGCATAAGCACGGGGTGCTACTCTAGCCTCCTGCCTCTTAGCAATATCTGAAGTAGGTCTCTGTGATATATCGGCTGTCTCAAGCCTCACAGGTCTTCTACCCCTCTGTGTTGCTGGGGTAGACCTCTTAGTCTGTGGTGGAGCAGTGGGAGTACTCTTCTATGGACAGTCTCGTAACAAGTGATCCGTAGATCCACATCTGAAGCATCCCCCAATCAACAATCTAAACTCTCCTCGATGGCTGCTCCCACAATGTGTACAGGCTAGTAGCAGGGTTGATCCCTACATAGCTACACCCGGAGAACTACCAATTGATACCCCTGACTGTCCTCCTCTCCTCGGAGCAAATCAAGATCTC